>NW_017534486.1:651550-670617 GCF_001853355.1 Bactrocera latifrons
TAAATAAAGATATTAAAATGAAATTTGGCACAAAGGATCGCACTAGGGAGGGGCATATTTGGACGTAATTTTTTTGGAAAAGTGGGCGTGGCCCCGGCCCCTACTAACTTTTTTGTACATACCTCGAAAACTACTATAGCTATGTCAACCAAACTGCATAGAGTCGTTTCCTTCAGGCATTTTCATATACAGCTCAAAAATGGAAGAAATCGGATAATAACCACGCCCACCTCCCATACAAAGGTTATGTTGAAAATCACTAAAAGTGCGTTAACCGACTAACAAAAAGCGTCAGAAACACTAAATTCTACGGAAGAAATGTCAGAAGGAAGCTGCATTAAGGCTTGTTTTAAAAATTGAAAAAGATCTTGGCGTCGCCCACTTATGGACCAAAACCATATCTCAGGAAATACTCAACCGATTTCAATGAAATTCGGTATATAATATTTTGTTAACAACCTGATGACATGTACCAAATATGGGTGAAATCGGTTCAAAACCACGCCTGAAATCTCGATTATCACTTTATCATGCGAGAGTATAAAATGTTCGGTGACACCCGAACTTAGCCCTTCCTTACTTGTTTATAATATACTTTATATAATTTCCGACGTTTCTTTTAGGTGTTACCAACTTCGTGGTAAGCTTATACCGGCTATAACAATTATAAATGGGATTTTGTTGACTTCGGTTCAATAAAAATTCAAATTCATTATTACTTTAACAATAAATATAATATAACCCGTAATTTTGTTCGATTTGTTAATAGCGGATATATCTAATAAATTTTATACTGCTTACAACAAATAAATACAAAGTAATAACGGTTCTTTGCAGCCTTTAACATTGCAATGAGTTTGACACGGTTAGAAACTAATAATAAACTGTGGACAAGTTTGTGTTAGAATTAATGTGACAGTATAATAACAGTTAATGGGGTTTATATAACCTCAAAGCTAATGGAAATTTGGAACAAAAGTCTAACAATTACCATTATTATGGTTTATTATTTGATTGTTATTGTAAAATATGAGTTACACTGGAATAACTGGATCAACTAGTAAATTTTACAATTTTCCGTGCAGGGACAAGCGGTTAATTAATATTTATAATATAATAAATTAATATAATTTTAAAAATAATTTATATTGTAAGCGAAAAACGATCAAGAATACTTTTTATTTGAAATCATGCAATTAATTCGATTCAAAATGACCGAAATCGATATATCGAGTCGAATTTCTGAGTGTTTTCTTTTTTGCATAACTTGCTTGTTTTGTGTAAACCTCTGAGTTCTGTAATAAAATTTTTCTAATTTTTTTTTTTTTTTTTTTGATTTTGATATTTATTACGTTGGAAGAACGTAACTAAGAAAACATTGCTAATTTTCTTTTACTTAAAACAGTGCTTTGACTTTTTTAAAATCTCACCTATACTCTAACTATTTGGAATTAAAAAATACTTGTCGTTATTTGAAAACTCTATACATTAGGGCCGGTCAACAAAAGTGAGTGTTTTTTCGTCAACCTCATTTAACGAGTATCTATCTGTGTAGGTGAGTCGCAGCTATGGTAAGTCGATCTATTTCTGAAGCGGGTGGTTAATGGTGATGATAGGTGGGTCACTTAAGACAACGTCAAGTGAAAACGGTCGTGATCAAATCGCGATGATTGGACGCAAACAGTAGTTAAGGCATGATTGACAGTGAAAAGGTTTTCATATGTGTTTGTTGGGATCTCTGCCAATCCCTTACGGTCAAAATTTTAATTTTGTTTTATTCTGTCAAAAATGGGATCGTCTGAAGGATCTGCAATCGCTCACAACAGTTCACATTTGACCAATAAGTGAGGATAGCATGTCGACAGTAGCTCGTCATAAGCTCTAGAAGCTGGGTTCGAAAGTTCCTATTCATCTACCTCATAACCTGCACCTGGAACCAAGTCATTTCTACACGTACAAAAAAGTACAAACGTTTCTGCTGACTCGACTGACCCAGTTTTTTTGGCAATAGAGACGACGGATCTTAACTTGCTGTCAACAATTCGTGATGTAAGGCAAGTATTGGCTGTTTTGGCAGGTCTCAATAATTTTGTTTACGTTTTCTTTTTTCCCATTAATAAACTCGAAAGTCTTAAATGAAAAAACCGGCAAATAATTTTACTTTCCAAGTTTTGTTTAACTATTTCTTAAACATCGTCACCTAAAATGCAAAATAACGTAATATCACTTTTCATACGTTTTTAGGCGAAGGAAAAACTTTATATTGAGAACACTCATATTAAAACAACATTCGAGTCATGGGTATAAAATGGTTGTTTATTGGTTATATCTGACAGTGAAAGCTGAAGTTCTTATGCAACATATGTAATATGATGTAGTGAATCGTAGCCATTAAAAAACTAAATTTCAGCATAAATTAAAATAATATTTTAAGTTTAACTCTGATCTATTGCCATGAGTCATTGCCTTAGCCACAAACTTATCTATTTGTGGTATGCTACTTGAAAAGTAACGGTCAAACTAAGATAAGAATATCTAAATAAATCGCTTGAATGCAACTTCAAGTAAAAAATCTCAAATACATATCCTAAAGACTGACACATGGCTCTACTCAACACAATGCAATATCTCAAAATGTTTTCTTTTCAAATTTAAGTTTAAATTTATATTTAAATAGGTAAGCACATACAATATGTTTTCTTTAATTTAGGCTGAGTCACTAATATTAAATATTCATTTATTTTATACTTCCATGCATGCGTATGCACTTTTTCGCGCCTCGCTGTACTCAACTTGTCACAAGCACGTACTCGCATGAAAACTGCAAACACACATATCATATGTACCATAAATATATATATATATATATATGCATATGTGAATCACTCTGTGAATTTTGCTGTTTGACGTTGTAAATGATGCATTCAAGTGTAACGCAGCAGTGTTTTGCTGTTTTAATTATCGAACCTTGGTTTACTTTACACACCAATTAAGCTCATCATGATAAGATATTATTGAATGAATTCAAATTCAATGTAATTTGATGAACACTTCTAGTTCTAGTGAATAGTTACATTATAAATTTACATCATAGCTAATTTTTAAACAGTTTTTCTTTCATTACTGGTTTTGTTAATTATTTCTTCAGTCTGACAGTGTAATGTTAATTTCCTATCATTAACTCAATGCAAGAATGATAGAGACATGCAATGAAGCGAACTGTCAAATTGCAAGAGTAAATCAAATCTTTCGTTCATGACGTCCCGAATTATTGAGTTTTATTATCGATATCACATCAAAAGAGTTAAATTTGTCTTTTCTTCAATACAAAAAAATCGTTCAATATTCGAGTATTAACTAAAACAATTCTGTCAATAAAAGTAGTTTTAGGTAATTTTTCGCAAATTTTTTGTCAAAGCACATGTTGATACTTTTTTGATGTCTGTCCAATTATGCTATGTATCCAAGAACATTATAATTTATAATACAATATCTATAGCTTTTTGATCCTTTTCTACCGACTAAACTATCTAATCACAGTTGAGCAAAAATAATGGCTTTGAAATTTCGAAATTTTTTCTGTAAGTTGAGTACTGTTAGTGATATCTATGCTAAATTTAACGTCATGTTCATTAGTATTTGAGATACGCGTCGTTTTGTGCGGCTCTAAAAGTGAATTCTTCGATTTTTACTACATATCGTCACCTGAAATGCAAAATAACGTAACACACTTTTCGGAAATTTACAGTGGCATGAATGAAACACGAAATAAAATGGAGCATGAGTGAAAAAAATTTTTAATATATTTTAAAAATGGTTTATATCTGGGCGCAGCATTTGAAAACGCTGAACATATGTAATATTATGTATGTAATTTGAAGTAGTGAAGCGTAAACAATAAGACACTCAATTTCGATTTTTTTGATGATGCGTTATTTTGCATTTCAGGTGTACATATTATGTACATATGTCTGAATTTATCGAAAAAAGAAGTGCGATAATGCACTATCTCATACTGCATTAGCTATTCGTAATCATATCGCCACATTTTCAACTAATATTATGCCACAATCACCGCAATCGCCTGATTTACCTTCGTGTACCTTCAGAGAATTCACATGACCACACCGTTTTGACTTAATTGAGAATATAAAAGCCGAATCGAAGAAGGCTCTGATGGCCATCACGACGGAGGATTTTTCCAAGTGCTATGATGACTGGAAAATTCGTTGGCATAAGTGCATTGCAGTGAAAGGGGATTACTTTGAAGGAGATGAAGTGGACAAAATTCACCTTTCAATTTGATCACAGTAGTATATCTCTTTTGCTTCCTCATCTTCCTCACACATGTACATATTTAGATGCTCATAGAATAAACTCTCACGATAAATATGATATTTACTCGCTTGTAGTTCAATAGCCGACAATGAATTCTACATTGCTAATCGAATGATAACCGATTTCGCATATTTTTGCCAATTCTTCTATAAACTCAATAAAGCAATTAGCATTGCAAATAGTTAATTTTTCAGTATTTCTAAAGAGCAACAAAAACAAAGACAATTCAATGACAGAAGTGCAAAAAAATAGCAACAATATACGAGATTAGAAAAAGATGAAAAAGCAGCAACAACGCATAGAAGTCTTTATGGAATTTTAACGACTCCAAGTCGTACTAGCACAATGAAAATACCATAACTCATGCATTAAAGTGACAAAACAGCACTTATTTGTAAACAAACGACGGCTGTCACTCAATCATTACGCCGTTTAGTTGTGTACCCTCGGACCCTCATAACAATTTTGCAAGTATTTCAGTTTTTACTTTGCTCAATATTTTTTCAACAATGATTTCTTGTCTACATATTATACATATATGATAAATATGTATATTTATGCGTATGTAATGGAACAAGCGTGCGTACTTTTTATGCAATTGCCCTCGGGCGACTAACCATCCATAATCACCGCTTTAACAATGTTTAACGGCATTTTTGTAATACAGTGACTAAATTGTTAATCATCAACTGAGTATTCTTAAGATGCTTACCTTAAGTCGATTAGCAATTTCTATTTTAATACATTACCTCGATAGAAGGTAGTTTAATTATGCTGTGTTCAGACGATCATCGACTTACGTAATTTACTTCCTCAATCATAATTTATATGGACAAGTATCGAAGGACAAGTAACTGCTTTAAATAACCATCAATTATTATCGAATAATGAATTCTTTCCCTAATTTTAAGATAATATATCAATATGATCAAGATGACCGAAATTTAGTACCAAGGGGCACCCGTGAGCAGAAAAATTTGGAAAGTGTGCGTGGCCCCGCCCTCTAATAAGTTTAATGTACATAACTCCCAAACCACTAAAGCTACAATAACCAAATTCACTAAGTGTAAATATTACAACGATTTCTACTGATAATGTGAAAATGAATGATATCTCTGCTTACTCCCCATATAACGGTACTGTTAAAAACGGCTTAAAGCAAGCTAAATCAATAACTAAATACGCCAGAGACATTAAATATTACTGGCGGGATGGTATAAAAAAACTTTATTTGAGCCCATTTTTTGGGACTTGCTTCAACTAAATGCGACACGATAATATTCTTTGTACATTACAGGTACTTTCAGTGTGAAATTGAGCGAATCGGGCTTTTAGGAATTAGGCGTGGTATTCAAATATAACACAATTCTAAATTCAATTTGCTTCTTTCACATTACAGTATACAATTAAAGTTAAAATTTTGCACGAACAGTGTCTTTGAGATGTGTCACTTTACGGCTTAAAATGGACTATATCGATCCAAAGCTGTTCAAGCACCTAGATTAAAAAATATTATAATGGTGCATCTTTATGCTTAGAATAAATAAAATATGGTGAAAACTTGCCTTAGACCCCACATAACCAGCAAGATTTATGTACCTGATCGTGTTTCCCTGGCTTTAGTTTTGCAAGTTGTAAGAGTATGAAATATTCTGTTATACTTGAAAATTTACTACCGACATTCGGAGTCAGTGGCCTTAACTTTAAGAGCGCTACGTCCAATTTATGGTCGTCATAATCGTCCTGTCAGATCAACATTTGACCGTCTAGTGGAAACATTTTAATCCACATTCACAGTACAAAATGTTTCCGTGCCAGTAAGACAAAGAGCTGCCGCTGGCGCATCAATTGAGGAAAACCCAAATCAGTCTCTCATACGTCGTTCCCAACTATGTGCAAAGATCTTGGTATACACCTTTAAAAGATCAAATTTACGCAAGAACTTAAGACGCTTGATCACCAGAATCGTGGTATGTTCGTAAATTGAGCTGAGCGACAATTTGAAAATTATCCGGATTTTCTTCGAAAAATCATCTTCAGCGATGAGGCTCATTTCTGGCTGAATCTCTTCGTCAATAAGCAAAACATACGTTACTGGTCAATCAACCAGATGTACTCCATGAGTCAATTCTGTAGGGCTACGTCAACTTTATGGTCTCTGCCAACAAGCTAGTGACGATTGATGAACTTCAATCGAATATCGAAATAGAAATTGCAGCGTTTGAACTTCTGCAAGCCGTGGTACCCATGCAATAAAAACCGAGTTCCATACATAATGTCATTGAATGTACCTTTACACTACTTTTGTAGCACTCTTATTGAAACATCCGTTATTATATAAATACATATTTTAATTGAAAATTGCACTTAATGTGCTTTTCTTGTCATCTCTTAAAATCTTTAAAATTGTAGAAAAATATAAAAAATATGGATAATAAAATAAACATAGTGTATTTGCCTAACTTTGTCGGTATAATTATTTTTGTTTAATAATATTACAATTAACTCACCTTAAGTGTGTTCGATAGCTTGCCAGCCCTGGCGATGGCTGTTCCAAAGGTCGATGGTGCAATGGCCAACGACGTGGACTCACGCGCCAATATGTTGCACAGTGCAAACAGTGTTAACGGTAATAAGGTCAGTAGACGTTTGCGCACCATTTTTTGTTTTTTTATTGTGGGTTTTTTGGTTTGCTGGTTGTTTTAACTATTTCAATATCACTTTAAACCGTTTTTAAATGTTTAAATATTTGTATTTTTTAATATAAGTGGCACAAATATGGAAAAAAGTCGTCACTTCTATTTTTAATGTTTGTCAAACTGAGTTGTAATATAGAGATTAGGTAAATAAGAATGAGTTGATTTGTAAACTTTGAATATAGTGGCAGTGGAATGTTGTTTTTTTTAAGTAATTTTCTATTTTTGTCACAAAAAATCAAACATCATGCTGCACTTCTAATATTTCTGGTATACATATATTATATTTAATTATTATTTATTTGAACACTACAGTTAATTATTTTTATATTTAAATTTCTATTTATCTCTTGTAAGCTTTAGTGAAGAGTTTTTAGTTTATTTTTATTAGCCACTTAAGATTTTTACTTTGGCCGTCGAAAATAAATTTGGAAGAATTTTTTTTTTTTTAATACTAAATTTTTTTACGGCTGCGTTTCTTATACGCCAATGCAGGTTTGAGCGGTTGAAAAACATTTAGAATTATTTACTGTTGATTACCAGCGTTTATTAATTCAGAAATTCAGATTAATTCAGTGCAACAGTTGGTATCCATATACAAAGTATTATCGCTTAATAAACAAAGTAATTGAAGGTTTTAAGAGCTTCCTAGCAGAAGGTTACAACCAATAAAAACTTTTATTTTTGCATGTGTGTGTGTGTGTAATGAATAAGTTTTTGCTTCTTCGATTTTAGGCAGGAAAAACATATAATCCATTAACCTTACTGTTGTAACATTGTTGTAATTTTAATTTATGAAGATTTTCGCCACAAGTACAAAAGTATATAAAAAATTCGCGACCTTCTTTTCACAGCGCGGTGGAAGGAAACCACTCACCAACATATATTACATAGATACATATGTTATATACATATATAGAAGTATTTTATACCATTTCATACACATGTATTGCCTATGTTCTGCTTAATGTGTTAATAAGGTTTAGGCTTGGAAATTATAGGTGTCACTTCCGCCAACTGGAATTGCGCGTAATTGCGTTTTAATGCCTTTTCTGTTCAATTTAATGCGAATTTAACCAGCTCAACAATGTAACAGCTGCAATGGCCCTCAAGTGCCAGTAATAAAAAGTACTGCAAAATTTCTGATTTATTAAAGGAAGAAATCAAGAATTAAATACCATAATTGACAACTGCAGGGCTTTCAATTATTTTTACAAAACAATCAACGAGATATTCTTTAAAAAAAAAAATAAATTAATTAAAGATAGCCTTCATGTGTATGATTGAAGTTAATTACTTTGTTAACTACAACAGACTTTGATGCAAACGTGCAAGTCGACACAGAAGACTTCTGATACGAACTCGTTTATAATCTGCAGTAAAGTATGCAAGGTGCTGATAATACTTTCAGTTAATAATACTTGCTAGTTAAGCAGTCGAGTGTTTTCATGATGATATGGTGAGTAAGATAAAAGTACAGCCGAAGAAAAAAAAACGTTCGGCTGTACTGAAGCCTTAACACCCTTCACTGCTGGATTTCTTATAGCATAAATGTGTTTAAAAAGAGCCTTATCCTGATTTTGATCGGTCAGTTTGTATAGCAGTTATTTGCTATGGCAGTCTGATGTTAAACTTGCCTTAGACAATAATCCATTCGAAATTTCGTGATGTTTTTTCCTAAAATAATAAAAAAAAATGCCGTAGAAGAACATGATAATTAACCATCGTATAGTATTAGTATGTATGTATATGCTATAGTTGTTCGATACCAGTAGTTCTGATAAATGTGCAGCTTCTCTGAGAAAAATGGACATTTGCGAAATTTTACTTTGATATCTCAAAAATTTCGGGCCATATTGACCCTCTATGAATATATTTTATAGAATCTCTGATATTTCTTCTGGGTGCTACAATAATTGTGGCTAAAGCCAATATAAATAATTTCAAACGCAAAAAATTGTGGTCGAATTTCCAAGCTTGTTTCTTATATTTCAGATGTATGTACATATAATAGGGTGATTAAAAAAAAGTTGTTTTTTTTTGTTTGGTACTCTGAAAAATAGGTTACTAGACACCTCTAAGGAAACCTATTTTTATAAAGCACTAAATTTCTTACAAAACTATGAGTTTCATCATTCATAATGATTTTTTTCATTGAGTTATAAAATTCATAAGATATAAAAAATTTTCCCAAAAATAATCAAATTTCAACGGTTTATATCTTTTAAACGAAAGCATTCAATTTCCTGCAAAATCTAAGGAACAAAATATTTTTTGAAGTGGTTGAAAGCGAGATATAAATTTTTCTATCAGATAATAAGAAAAAATAGAGAACTGTAAGTAGGAGGACCTTCCCGTTACAATTAAGAACTCATTCTTGGAGAGGCTTCCTTAGAGATGTCTAGGAGCCTATTTTTCAAAGTACCAAATGAAAAAAAAAATTTTTTTTTGAATCACCCTAATGTATATATAATTGAAAATATATTCCGAAAATTTGAAGTTGAACTGGAAAATATGTGAGAATGTGCTAACTTAGTGCTATCGGCTCCCGTAACTACAAACCCGTTTTTCATGAAACGGTACATTCACAGTTGGTAAGAAAAGTTCCTACGAAAGGGCTTTACAGATCGACTTAAAATTTTCACACAACTTTGTTAGATGTAGTTAAGTCAAGAATAAGATTTTTCATAATAATTTCGATTCTTAAGGCAAATTTAAATTTTATAAATTTTTTCACAAAAACGACTTTTTGTTAAACATCAAAATTTTGACTAAACCTGCGATCACTACCTGTATTCATGTATTAAAATCAAATAAAATATAAATTTTTGCTTTCGAATTTGAGATTAGTTTATGCAGAAAAACCTCCTCACCGCCAGACATCCTTTTTCGTAGGTTCTCCTAGAGATCGGCTGCTGGATCAATGGGCTCCAAATTTTTTTTAAAATGTATCAGCGATTGTTAAAGTGCTTAAAACTCCGTTATGTACTTTTTTTATTTATTTATTAAATAAAATGAATTTTCGAAAAGAAATTTATGAAAAAACGTGTTTGAATTAAATCTCTTATAATATTAAAATATTAAATCTCTGTAATCTCTTAAGAACTAAAATTAAATTTTAAAATGTTTAACAATGTATGTATGTATAATAAAATAATACCTATTTGTAGTATCACAAAATAGTCACTAAGTATGGATTCTAGTCTCCGTGGCATGCAAAATTGCCAAAAATAGTAGCCTTTAGTAGTATTGAATGGCATGACACCGGGTATACCGGAGAGGGTATTTTTTTATTGCAATTATAATTCTGTTGTGATTTTCGTAGAGCGTCTTGAGTTAAAACAACCAAATGGCAAAAGCTTCTGCTGATATCTCTATTAGGATTAGATATGGATAAGCCAACGTGCAACACTGGCCCATATATCCTAAAGTTTGCATTAAAACCAAAATACATATAGTACATGTTTGAAATTTCAGTTCAGTTTAATATTGGCTATTCAGGCAACATGACCACTCCGTGGACACCGTTTTGACTTATCTGAGGATATAAAAGCTGAATAGAAGAAGGCTCTGATGGCCATCACGACGGCGGATTTTTCCAAATGCTATCATGACTGCAAAATTCTGTGACATAAGTAAATTGCGGCGGGAGGGGATTACTTTGAAGGCGATGAAGTGGACAAAATTCACCTTACCGAGTTAATCACAGTAGTATGTCGGCTATAACAAAGTTTAGCGGTGTTTGTTTGACAATCAAGGGAAATGGAATAATTTTAGTATTACTACCTGGTATGGCAGGCCAAAGATAACAAAAAGTTGTAGCGCCAAAATCAAAAAAATTTGTTCAAAATGTCTTCTGGTACTATGTGCTGTAAAGGCAGTACACATAATATCGTTCAATGATTATGAAAAAAATATATTAATAATGCTTTCGTTAGCCAGAATATGAATGGAAGAAAGTTCGAAAAAGAGCAAGAAAAATTATATATATTATTTTGAGTAGAATATTTTAATTTACTTTGCTTTATTTGCATTTGACTTTTTATATATTTTTGTTATTTCTCTGATTTAATTTTTATTTTCTTAAAATTTTAACAATTTATACCCAGCGATCATAGATACGAAGGCAGTATTGGCTTTATGGTACTCATGTTATTATATAAATATTTATATGCTTCCTAGCAGATCACGCCAGGCGTATACAAATAAAGGCGAAAATGTCATTGCCGGCTTAAAAGTCCAAGGGATTGTACTTGAGGTTTAATTTTGAATATAATTGATATAAATATTTTCTAATGAAGAAAGAATAAATTTTTCATAGAAAAATTCATAGAAAAATTTATTCACAATTAAATTGTGTTTTTCGAAATGAATGAAACATCGAAAATTTGCTTTATGAAAAATTCGGTTATTAGCATCAGATTGATAGTAGGGAATCTCTAGACGCGGTATGGATCGAGTTCACGCAGTTTGGTTTATGTCTTGGGTATGAGGCGAATAGAATATTTTGATCAGGGGTCACAAGATAGTAGCTTGACAACGTAATTGAGGATCCTACATTTCTTAAACGTATAATTACTGGTGACGAGACGTGATTTTAGTTTAATATGACTTCGAAACTACAACTATCTAGCGAATGGCGCTCCAAAATTGAGCCGAAAACAAAAAATCCAAACTCTCCACCCGAGGCATACAACAAGTTTTTTTTTTATAACAAGTGTGTGTAGTAATTAATTGGATTAAGAATCTCTGAAAATGTTCGGAATCGGGGCTATCGATTTTCAAACTCCCAGACACCGAATAAGTGAGTGTCGGCGAGTTGTGAGTACTTAAAAAGCATTTCGTGCGTTAAAAATTTATTACATAAGTTTAGTATCAGACCTCAGATCAGATCAAAAAAATGCTTACTTTTCTCATAATGTTAACGACTGCCGTGTTGAGTCAGTTAGCGCCAATAAACCAATAACCCGCTTCCTTTATTCGCAGTCGAAGATATCAAGCAATTTAATAGTCATGAATATATGTATATAATCAAGTGTATGTATTGATATACCGACAGCAATGATACATACAAATTATTCCTACAACTTGCTGCCCAACTTTTTCAATTATCGTTTGTTCAGATGAAAACGACACCAGACAACAGATGAATCGATCGGTAAATGAGAATTCGGTTAGCGCTGCCATTGGAAATGTTTGCACTTTCAACGAAAGCGCTGACGTAGCCGTTCGACAACAAACAAATCCACTGTGGCGACTTCAGAGCAGTTCGCTTGAGCTTTGACTACGGATACTTTGTGGCTGCTGCGCACGCCCACCGAGCGACTGTTACAGCACAAGCATTTACAAACATGTCACACATACACTAATACATACTTATGTAAATATATATATAATACATATGTATATATCTGCACCTACAAACGGATCTGCCGGAGTTTTGCCTCTTTCTTTTCTTTCCACTTCTTCTTTCACGTTGCTTTCGTCATCTTCCTTGTAAGTTGTTTTGTTGTGCGTTAGTTGTTGATTTATGTTGTTGTTTTTTTTTTTGTATGTTTTTGTTATCACAGGCATTTAGTAATCTGTTTACGATACCTTTTTTCTTCCAACGTAATTGTGTAGCGTGAAAAATCTCGTTTGCAAACCAGCTCAATGTTGCACTGTGACGCCGCGGTGGCATTAGAGTTCATGGGGAAGGCGACTGCAGCTGGATGCAGTTGACCACCAAGCAGACAAACATGCTTAAACACACATACACATACAGATGTATGCAGGTGGTTATGCATTTGAGATGTTATTATTTTAATTGATTGCGGTGAGTTTGTGCTTTTGATAAAAAAAAAATCAATTTCAAAGCAAAATCATTGTAATTTACAACGAGGGAGAGATACAAAATAAAAATAAATAAATAAAAAATAAAAATAATATATTGTATTAAAACTTTTTCTTAAAAATTTAGTAAGACCCTTGAGCTGTGCAACCCTTTCTGAGCGCATTTGTTGCATTGCTGATTGCTGTTGGTTTTCGTAAGAGAAAACGAAAGAGTTTAGCAACAAACTCGATTTTCCATTTCACTACATCGAACGATTGCTGTTATTGCATTACTCATTCCATTATTGAAATGACAGAAATGCAGTAAGTGAAGCGCAACTGATGCACTCTCGATGAGTATGAGTTGTGTAATGTTAACGGCAGTTCATAAAAATTTAAAAAATAAGCATAAGGTGTATTACACTATAAAATATAATATCGATACATGATAAAATAATACTTACAACAATGTAAAAAATAAAAAAAATAAAAATAAAAAAAAACAACAAAAAAAGATAATTTATAAAAAATGTTTTAGTGTTGACCTCAGTTCAAAAAAGAAAAAAAAAATGTATGTCTACGAATTAGTGTCGTATATAATATATAGAGTTAGGGAATTTTTAGTTAAAAGATTAAATTTGAACTTCTATACCCAAAATTTGAATTAAAACCTAAAAATCAAATTTTGAATCCAAATTTTTTTTATTAAAAATTTCAAAAATCGAATTTGAAAAATGAAATTCTATATTTTATCCAAGAATCTTCGGATTAAAAATTGAAAATTTGAACATTAATTACAAAATTAGGCTAAAATTGATAAAATATATGTATATTAATCCTTTGAATGTGTAAGTTTGTCGACACTGCTCTAGAGTGTTGCTCCATGCGAGTTCTATTTCAAAATGATAGAACACGAGGTAACAAATAACGTAACGTAATGTCTGTCTCTTATACACATCTAGATGTGTATAAGAGACAGATAAGAAATATTAAAAATTTAATTTTTTATAAATTTAACGATATTGAGCTTTTTGTGTGCTAAGGTAAAAATTTCCAAATATTGTTTTTTTTTTGTTAAAAATAAAAAATAAATGATTGATAAGAAAGGAATTAAAAACAAAAAAGTTTAATAAACATTTTTTTTAGAAAAAATGTAATATACTTTCTTACTTCTTATTTTTAACAAAAACAATATTGTAATAAATTGTTTGTGCTTTGTGTAACATTATACATATATTGCAGTTGTAAAATTATTATCACAATAATAATTATAATTAAGGCTATAATAAAAACAAAAATATAATAAAAATACAAAAAAATAAAATATAATTGTTTGTGCTTTGTGTAACATTATACATATATTGCAGTTGTAAAATTATTATCACAATAATAATTATAATTAAGGCAATAATAAAAACAAAAATATATTAAATAGAGTATTCTAATGATATGTGCTTGTTTCATTTCGGTACACTGGCAATCAGAGATAAAGAGATGTTTAACTCCTCTCTCACTGGAAGTGACTTCCAGTGAGAGAGCAATTGTTAAATGTCAAAACCTACTGAGCTAATCGAGTTCAGTAGGTTTTGACGTTTATCAATTGGAAACGATCGATGGCCAGATTGAAATCTTACTAAAAAATATGTAAACGTAGGGATTTGTTGCATCGTTCAAGACCACTTATGAAAAATGTAAAACAATGAAAATTAAAAAATATTTGTGAAACTTTAAATTATTTGATGAAACGCTTTGTAATTTGAAGCATCATAGTATTATTTTCAATGGAAAATGATTAAAAACATTTAATGATTGAGAGCTAACAAGCTTAAATCCTTTTATTGGATATTCAAAGGTNCTGTCTCTTATACACATCTAGATGTGTATAAGAGACAGGAATTAATTATAATAAAATAATAATAGTTAGAACAATGCAACAAAACAAAATAGAAATAGCAAAGAAATGAAAAAAGTTTTCAAGAAATTTGCTCATTGCAGCGCGTAGAAATTAGCAGAAATGCGAAAACTTATACAATAAATTCATAAATGACAGGCGCATTATCAACATCATGATCAACAGCTGACCACGCCAAAAGAGCAGCGACTCGTCACTTGTGTATGATCTCATTCGCTTGTGCGCATAACGGCCACTGCCCAGCGCGTCTGAAGTGCAAATTTTGCTTTTAAATAAAGCTGCGAAATCGCTAATTATGTAASAGTTATATTTCCTTAGTGTATGTGTGTTGCGCTGTTGAGCAGTTAACTGTTATAAACAGAAATATGTAAATAAGATTTGCTTTAATGTTTATTTTTCGCTTGTATGCACACATTCAAATGTTCGAGCTTTAAAAACTAAATAATAAAAAAAAAAATAATAATAAAATAAAATAAAGAAAAAACTRTTTTATAGGCAAATAAGTGATTTATCATTTAAAAACTTTCATAATAAGCTCAATTTGTGATGGTGTGGGTGGAGTGGATAATCGGARATGTGTCGGTTTTTTTATGCCAAAWTAATGACTTGTAAYTTAATTGCCTTCTACCTTATAAARTTTTCACATAGAAATASACGTTTATATTATAACAAAGAAMAGCCTTTASGGGTTTAACAATAAGCTGGATATTTGATATCTTGAACAGTTAAAGCGTCCAGCAAAAGAAAATCTATTATTTTTCAATAAATTGCCATAGTAAGCTAAAGCTTGTTGTAGTTCGTGTTCAACAAGCAAGGATTGACGGCCAGAAAGGTGCGATGTGTTCGTTGGGATTGGTAAATAGTTATCCAGTATGAGCAGAACCTCTACGACTAAACTTGTAATTCGAACATGTAGTGTCAGCAATTGGAGCGCCTGAAGAAGCAATTGCTAAGAAATGGCCACATTTGGCCAATAGGAGAGGAATTGTATTCCGACAGAACAAAGCCAGACCACACGCATTGCTAAGACGGACATATACACGGACGCATCAAAAATGAGTAATGGAGTTGACATCGGAGCTAGATTTCAGGCGACCAGCCGAGCTGTCGGCTGCTTTTAGGCAGAAGTCTTTGCGGTCAGGAAAGCTGCTGAGATAGCTAACTACCAAGTAAATCACATAAAGAATATTAGTTTTGTTAGAAAATGGCTGCGTATATACCGAACTGTTCAGGAAATATGCAAGTCGTTAAAAACGATAAACAACGAAATTTTCGAATGGGCTAACAGACGCTTCAGGATGAGATGGAATACTTTAAGAGCTTAAGGAAAGCACGCAATTTCGCTTTTACCACTCACACGGTCTCGTAAGGCCTCCACAAGCATTTATAATATATACCACATTAAAAATGTTGAAGAGAAATTTGTTCATCTTTTATATAAATATTACCCACTATATTTGATCTTCACATATATTAACTTCCTTTTTATTGTTAAAAATAAATACATTTCCTCTGAACCTTCTTAGTCAGGTATGTATTATACCATAAACGCCAACGATGTTGCTATTTATAATTAAATTATTGTCTTTTAGGTGGACTCCATTTTCAGCAAATCATTATGGTTTGACAATGTCAATGTCAACAGCAGTAAAGAGGATTTTATGCCGTTAGATATTTATGGTATTGCATTTCTGTTTTTCAATGATTTTGATTTTACCCAATTTAGCATTGATTGCTGAGTATGACCTCATATTAGGTTTGCTATTTTTAAACCCGGAAATGAACAATAGTTTGTAATTTGTGTTTTGATAATTTTTCACAATAAAAATCATCAGTGATAAAGATGTAAACTTAGTTGATCGAACCGCTTATATAACTAGTATATCTCAATTACTGACAAAATTCATAGACTGGTTTTGGGAAGTGAGACTCAAACAGCTGATCACATAGGCACAACAGAGACAATAGATATTACATTTAGCTTTTATAGAACGGATGATACTCTTACAACCAAAATTTACATTT
This sequence comes from Bactrocera latifrons, assembly GCF_001853355.1. NCBI lineage: Eukaryota > Metazoa > Arthropoda > Insecta > Diptera > Tephritidae > Bactrocera > Bactrocera latifrons. The sequence continues at coordinate 668,333 of NW_017534486.1, forward strand.
AGCTACTAATCAAGGTGTTGATTATATAAACAAAGTTTGTTGTGGAATTTGAAAGCTGTCTTCAACTGAAATTGAATCCATAAAAAGATGTGGGAGATGCCAAAGATGATGATATTATTGACTCAATGTTCGTATCACATTTTTGTTGATTTTCGATTTCAGAGAAGTACATTTTCTGGGTTTTGCCTGAATTGCTTACATGGGTTTACAGGTTTCAAAAAATCATTTTTTTATTTTCTTATTAAATTCTACAACACCTCTAGAATATTGTCAATGTCCTGATCCGAGTAATAGTTTTGGAGATACAGCCTTGAGAACTTGTGCGCCGCATTTACACGAGTTTTTCTCGAAACTGTGTTTTTGAGGTCGGTTGGCAAGATTTCTCGAGAACTACTCAACCGTTATTCATGAAATTCTTAATTCAATTCTTAAAGACTTGAACGAAGCATTTTTTTCGATTGCAACTATTTGATGATATGTAAAAATATCTGACGAAAAATCATTTTCAGTTTTTCGTTAATATTTCAATTTTTATATGAAAAAATTGTTGAAAAAGGCTCTTTTTAAACGAGGAAACCCATATAACCCCTTAAAAATTCAATAATGAACCGCCCCTTCCTCTTGCCGATTTCAGAGTGCCGGAAAATTATTACACCTTGAACTTGAATATACCCTATTAAGTTTGTGACGAATTTTGTAACACCCAGAAGGAAGCATCGGAGACACTATAAAGTATATATATAATGTATGTATATAATGATCAGTATGTTGAGCTGAGTCAATTTAGTCATGTCCGTCTGTCTGTCTGTCCATCTGTAAATATAGTCCTTCGGTTTTTAAGATATCGGTTTGAAATTTTGTAAACATCATTTTCTCTTCAAGAAGCTGCTCATTCGTCGGAATCTCCGATATCGGACCACTATAACATACGGCTGCCATACAAACCGAACAATCGGAATCAAGTTCTTGTATGGAAAACTTTCACATTTTACAATGTATATTCACAAAAGTTGGCACTGGTTATTTTCTATGCTAATTATGTAATATACAAAGAAATTTCTCAGATCGACTTACTATAGCATATAGCTGCCACACAAACTGAATGATTGGAATTAAATGCTTGCATTGGAAAATTACTCATTTAACGATATATCTTCACGAAATTTTGTATGAGTTATGGTTTATTGAAATAATGTAATATCGAAAGCAATTGTTCAGATCGACTCACTATAGCATATAGCTGCCATACAAACCGAATGATCGAAATGAAGTTCTTGTATGAAAAACTTTCACATTTTACATGATATCTTCACGAAATTTGACATGGATTACTGCTTAAGGTAATAACATAATCTCCGGAAAACATTATTCAGATCGGATAACTATAACATACAGCTACCATACAAACTGATCACATAGTTACTAAAAGAAAGACACAGATACAAGACAGAGTATGCAAACTTCGGTGCAGCCGAAGTTAACGTTTTTTATTGTTTTTCCTCTCGTTTTAGTTATTTTATCTATCATTTCCAATTGGCTTCAACATACTATGTTTTTTTTTTTTTTTTTTTCAAATATTATCTACTCTGATCCACAAAACTAAGCTTCATAAAATTCACACAAATTTTCAACAAGAATTTAAAATAAATGAAAACCGTTTTCAAATTATGCATATGTACATATGTATATAGAATAAAAAATATTCAGAAAATACTATTTAACGAATTTGGGTTAAAATATTGCGAATTTGCTTAATTTATTAATAATCTCTAAAAATGTTTCTAACGCCTGGACGCTTAGTGCGCGTTGGCAGCAACCGCCCCTGCGTTTTTCGGAAATAGCGCTTTTCAATGACAATGCCAGCTTATTTGGCGCACCGTTAAGACACTTGTATAAATATTGGCTTAATTTTTTTGTACAAAAATATTGTTGTTTGACCCACATACGTCACAACAATCCGACCTGTCCACAGTTATGCAATAAAAAAATGCGTTTACACTTGCTTGCGGCGGTAAAAGTGCAGGGAAGTTAAACAAAACGGTAAATAACGACGAGCGCAATAAAGCAATGAAAGCGCAAGCAAAAGCTGAGAAATGCACGACACTGATAAGCCAGACACATATGTATACGTGCAAGCGCCGATCGCCGAGACGCTTGTTGGTAGCCTTGTGTGCGCTTAACACAAAATTGAGCGCCTGCACCGATTTTTGTTTTATTTTTAACTTTTATTTTTATATATATGTATATATATTTTTTTTTAACTTTTTTACTTCATATTTTTTACT
>NW_017534486.1:670818-672433 GCF_001853355.1 Bactrocera latifrons
TTTATTAATTTAGTTTTAATTTTTTATTATTATTATTTTTTTTCTTTTGTTATTTTTCCATTGTTTGTAGTTTTTGCTGAAGTTCAAGTTTACTGCGCGAGCCTTGCGTTTTTCACTGACACCCACCAACAACAAATAGTTAGTGCATTAATTTCAATAATTGCGCCTACTTGCGCGCTGCTCAATACTTTTACTAAAACGCCGTTCTGCGCTGGCGTCGCGAGCGCATTTCGTTTGCTTTCTTTGTGTTAAAACGGAAATTCGTAAATTCGCTAGTTCACTCACGAACGCACGCACCGCCGACGACTTGTGAGTATTTGCATTAATTTCCGTTATTTTTTTTTACATATATTTTTTTTTAATAATTTTAATATTTTTTTTTTAATTTTTTTATATTTTATATATTTTTTTTTTGGTTTTGTAGTGTTTTTGGTGTATTTTTTCTGTATATATATATATTTCGTACGAATCACGTTTTGCTGCTTACGCTTCGCATTTACACAGCTATTTCCCAGCGTTTGTTGCGTTTCGCCGCTTGAATGAGGCTATGTGTGCTTTACCTTTGACAGTTGCCGTCGAACTGAGGCTGTGTGGCTGCTCGTTTATGCGTCAAATTGTTGTTGATATCGCGTCTGGTCGCGCGATCGAAGCGCCAATGGACAAGTGCGCGCCCGCTCGCGGTCAACGAAATATTTAAATAAAATTAATATAAACAAACCATGCAGACGCTTAGGTACATACATACATTTTTGTTTGTATATACATATATGATTTTATGCTTATACATACATATGTAGTATCTTTTGAGTATGTAACAGAAATTCAGTATAATAATAAAATAGTAATTTCCACAATTAGACTGCGAATAAAAAATTAAATTATAATTGGAGAAAATTAATCATTAAATTATATTGAGAAAACCGCTAAATTTAGTTATTTGTCTTTGACTTGGTTTTAACGCTTATCATAAACGCTCGAGAATCTGGCCAAGACCTCATTGTATTAAAATTTTGTTGCCCGAAACTTGTTTATAACTGTTTTAATATTCTACAAATGGCACAAATAAAGCAAAAAACATTAAAAAAAAAAACACACAAAAACACGCTGAAGATTCGGCTGTGTGCCGCGTATCCTTGATCTATTAGGCAACCCTTTCAATGAACTTGACTGCTTAACGCATTTGGCGGCCAAGAAAAATGCTTAAAGCAACAACAAAAATTGTTTTATATTTTAGTGCGCGCTTCTTAACGCAGAAAAAATCTAAATTAGCATAACAATTGACATAAATAAATATAAGAAAAGTAAATATAACAAAAAGTAAAACGCGCTACATACTGCAAAGAATATAATTAAGTTTAGCAAAGCAATTTAGCAGCGCAGCAAGCAAGCTCTTTGGCAAGGCTATGGCTTGTGTAATGAGTTCAAATGCAAGTGTGCAGACATATTAGCGGAGCGTGTTTAAGCGTAAAATAACAATAAACACATTAAGTATGCAGAATTATGTAAGCAATTCAAAAATAAATATAATAAAAAGTCATAAATTTAAGAATATTAAACTTTATGAGTGCGTACAAATGAGGTAAAATTTTTTTTATTAAAAAACAACCGTTTGCCA
>NW_017534486.1:673554-832353 GCF_001853355.1 Bactrocera latifrons
ATTGAGATAACAATATGATTATAAATAAAAAAAATTTAAAAACTGATAAAAAAAAAGAAAAAACTTTAAGATAATTCATAATAGCATTTTTAAAGCATAAAACTATATAAAAAGACCTACATACAGATTTTGATCGATCCCTGATGTAATTATCACACTAATGCTAAAGCATATAGGCTCGATTGGAGTAAGCCAACTCACGAAAGACCACAACCTGTCGATGACCACTCTTCATATACTCGATGTGTAGAGAATCGGAAGAGTCATCCTATTATGGAAATGCTGGGAAACCTGACAACAAAGAGGTGTTCTATCGCCCAATAGCTCTCCTCTCCCAGTAGGGAAGACAATTATAGCCTTGCTACTCCATATCTTCACACACCATCTGAGCATAGCAAATCACCAGCATGGCTTTCGAAAAGTGCACAGTACCACCGCAACACTTAGCGTCATAAACGTTCAAATAGTTAATGACCTTAATCAGAATCCAATTGCGATAGGACGTTACTCGTTGCGTTGGACCGAGCGGCCGATCCTTAACTACACTGCACTGGATGCGGTCAGACGAGAAATTTCCAACCTTTAGATAAAAATTTGCTTTATTGATTGCATTTAAAGTAGTAAATATGTGTTAAAACATTGTATACGTAAAGTCAGAGAGCGTGAGCTAAAATAAATACAAAGTGTTTCAAGTTGTATTACAATATGACATTATATTATAGACTTAATATTATAATTAATTTAATACAACATTTTCAATGAACTATAATGTCTTTTAAATACTGATAATACAGCTTAGTGACAAGCCTAATATAAGCTTGCACTATACATTTGAAATATAAAAAACACAAAACAAATTAGAGGAATGCTAACAACTGCACCTCATTTTAAAATAAATAAAGTCAACACTTTTTATTTGGTAACTACAATGGCATGGCATTGTGCCTCGTTATTTTCGCCAGCATTCACATGTTGTTATGGCCATTCGTCGGTTGATAAATACACGCGCTCATCATGCACCGTATGAAAAGTTAAACCGTTACCTTCAGGCTTATGCCATGACGGCAGTAAAACGCTACGCCAAAACGTTCTACAAAGTAAGTTAAAATTACCATGCAATTTAATATTTTTAAAGCTTTTGCGCAAAAGCACACATTACTTACCGGCCACGCACCAAACCCAAAAATAATTTCCAATTTTTACGCGCACCAAAATTATATGGATTAACGTAAATTTTATTTTCTTTAAGCAAACGTTCGGTTTCCTCTTGATTTATTAGCGCCTCAATGCTAGTTTCACCGCGTGTTATCAATTTGGCATGCCATATGGTGAGTGCACCCAGCGCCAGTACAGCAGTTACATTCGTAGTGGCCATAAATATTATAGCACGACGCCTCCCCATTGTGTATGTGCCATCGTCTGAGGTAGGCGGTGTGGGCAGTGCATGCTTGGCAGGCAACAGTAGGTCATCATCGTACTCGTGCGCATGAGTCTGCAATTCGTGGAAGATTTAACGATGCGTAAAATTAAAAATAAAAATTAAAAAAACAAAAACATAAAAGTAATGTTTTACCACTGGTATGATGTGTCCACTTAAATTGAATTTAACTGGTTGGCCTTCTAATGGTTCCGATTCTATCCAACTATCACCATGATCTAGCCATATGTGTTTATAGCCCAGTTCAAAGCCAAAAATTATTAGGAAGAGGCAACCGAGAGTGGTATAGGCCATATAAAGGAAGAAGTAGCGATGATTGAAGAAGCCTACGCAATTATTCAGCCATGCTGAAAGAAATATGTACGGTTGAACAAAATAGGGAGCTAAACACTAAGCACAAGTCTACAACTAATTCTAACAGGACATCAAACATTTATTTTATTTTGTGAAAGAAACTCAGTTAGTGCCTGTAAAAGCTATGAAACACTTACGGCAGTGATGGTCCATTTTTAATACGCATATGTTGCAAATGGAGCAATGGTGTGTACGCGGTGCTTTCGGCAGATGACATTTTTTACAAATCTTGCGCACCTCGAAGGATTCATCACTCTGCAATACCAAAAGCTAAAAGAGATCCTTGAATATTTAAAGATGTTTACTTACAATTTGTGGCGGCTCACCGGGTGGTGTAATTACACCCATTACATAGTGGAAAATGACATTAAGCAGTAGCCAATTGCCAACAATAAGTAAAAACACAGTAGCTTTGGGACTTTTTTCCCACCAAAACGGTAAACCAATCCAATAGGCAATCACCACTACAGCAATTGTCAATCCCGATACAGCGAATATGAAAAACTAAATAAACAAATGAATATATTTCAAATGATAGGTCAACGGACACTCACTGGTCCTAACAAATGTGTGTAGTTATCGACGAACCAGAACATTGGTTCCAAACATGTATCTGAATCGAATTCGGTGATGAGTCGGCGGAACCAAATCTTTGCATAGCTCCAACGAGCGCGATATCTAGTGCTAAAAGCGCAAATAGAAGTTTTTTATGTACTTGATTTTTATAAATTAATTACTTACAATAATTTTTTTAATTCACTACTATAGCGCCACTTAAAACGAGTCATATTTTTATAAGCACCAAAATTGTAGAGTTATCCAGATTTTATTTATACCGATTCAGTTTCTCATTGCAAATTTTCTACAGTTCTGTTATCATAAACAATAAACAGCTGATTTAAGACAAATGGGTTCAGATAGAGTAAGTTCTAAAAAGCTGAAGTTAAAATAGTGTTGCTTGTAATTATATCAAGAAATACGATTACATTTAAAACATTTGTAGAAATGAGTTGTTTTTAAAAAGCTTAAAAAAATATAAAAATTTGTTCAATAAAATCGAAACTGGCATTATGGGCATCACTTAATGTGTTGAAATCGTCATACAGTGACCAAAACAATTTCGTGTCTCAATAAAACGTTATAATTCATAAAATTCCTTCCAAAAATATACTAAAATGATTTACAGACTTGCAGCAAACAGAAATTAGAGTCAAATTAAGACCATTTTTATATTTTTCAAAATAAGAACATTTTAATATATGCTCATGCATATATTTACCTGTGGTGTGTATAACAGCACCACAGGAAGAAGAAGAAATGCAAAAATGAAAACAGTGAAGAATTTTTATGGAATCACTAATGCAAAAAATTGTTAAACAAAAATAATTCGTATTTGATAATTTTGCGGAATCAAAAGTAAATGGATCAACAAGGAGCTACAGGTAATAGACTAGCATAAATTGACAAAGTCAGAAAAACAAAGCATTTAAATCTGCTATTAACTTGCACTGCGTTGTTATTTTATTTAGGCACTTCAAACACGTTAGGTGCGGTGGGCGACCAAACTACTGAACCCATTGCGATAAATATTAATGAAAATGTTGGAGCTACGCCTCCAAGTGAAGGCCGCAATGATGGGGCTTCCTTAGAAGCTACGCCAAAATCGCTTGCAGATAGTAGTGTTGAAACAGATGCAAGAGAAACAGTAAATGCAGTTACTGAACAGCCGTCCGTAATAATATCAACAAACGAACATATACCAAACATTATTTCTAATACACAACCAGACACGGAGTTTCACTTGCAGAGATCTGATGCTAATACAACATCTATTGCTCTAAATGAGGACGCGACCCATTCCAACCAGGAAGAAATTAACTTACAAGATGTGCAAATAATAGACAATAACATAATCGCTGCTTCAGTAGCTACCAATATGGACAGCGAAGCTGATCAGCAGCAAAGCCTTGCAAACGTTGAGGCACATCAAGAAGTTGACGTAGATGATATATCGTCAGACGAGATTGTGCAAAATAATAATGAGAACGAAGATGAAAGTAACGAGGAAATACGTTTTGATCCCTCACCGCTAATCGAACCACTTTTAGAAGACGACGAAATGGGCGAGCAAGGCGTGGACGATGATGATCAGCCAATAGCTGATTATGACGGTGAGGATAACTTAATGCTGGAGGACATTTCGGATGATGCTTCAACTTCACCAGATGCTGTTTTCGATGGTTATTAACATTTTCATTGAAATAGTATGTGAGATTTTCAAAATTTTTTTTCCTTGCAGATGATCAAATGCGCGCTGCCTTTAGTGAAATGCTGGTACAAAATAGACGCGGTGGGGAAAATTTTATGCAACGGCTACGTAGCGCTTTCTTTACAATGGAACACAATAGAGAACGACGACGCATTGACACGGACAACGAAGTGGAAATCGAAGAGCCCGAACCTGAAAATCCTGTAAGCTTTGACACAAGCCTACCAGCTGAACACTCATATTTAGGCGAGAATATGGATCGCGTGTCGGGTGTGCATTATTTGGAAGTGGGTCAACAATACAATTTAATGCTTTTCATGCATCAACATATATTATTCCCCGGCGAAGTGCTGCCCTTTATGATCTCTGGTTCGATAATCGAGTCTGACATGAGCGCACAAAACGGGTTACTTTTTGGCGTTTGCTTCCCCACACTCTGCAATAGCGAAGACATAGATGATAATTTTTATGGCGTCACTTGCCAAATTTATGAAAAGGGCGCAGATGAACGTGGCAACACACTAATCAAATCACGCGCTTTACAACGGTTTGTCACTAAAGGAAGTCAAGTAACTGGGTAATGAAATATAATATTATATAATTCTTACTATTGTTGTTCTATTTCATGAACTTAAATTTTATTTGCAGTCCCCTATCATTTATAGCCGCTCACCCACAATTCAAGGTGTACGGCAAAGTTAGAATACTTCCCGAAATTTACCTACGCGAACCACTACAATGCATTGATATGGGTTCATTAAATCGATTTCGTGATATAAACTCCATGCGCGAAACCTACAAACGTTATCAAGCAGCCACAACCGCGTGGCCAACACATATTTATGACTACTACAGCATTACGACCATTGTGGAAAAGGCGCGTTCACAATTGGCACAGCACAAGATCGACACAATGCCCACTGACCCAACACAGTTATCATTTTGGTTGGTGCGTAATCTGCATTTGTCCGATAGTCTAATGAAGACTACATTTTTGACCGACTCGGTTAATATACGCATGAAACTCATATCGGACATATTTACAGATGTAGGTTACACTGACTTGTCATTTTTTTAAATTTACTTCAATTTATATTCTTGTTTTACTCTAATATAGGATTCGGTGTTTACCTGCCGTTATTGTGGTAATCGCATTGCAAATTGTCAACAACTCTTCGCAATGTCAAAGCATGGCGTGCAAACACAATACTGCAATTCGGGTATGAATGGAGAAATGGATTTAAATATATGATTTAAAATTTTTTAATATTTAAACATTATTGCAGCTGGTTATATACATGAAACGAACACCGTCTATCAACTCTTACCGGATGCAATTACATATAGTGGTCAGCCATCCTCAGAATTCAGTTGGTTCCCTGGGTAAATCAACTGAAATGTATATTATTTATTTTTTAAGTACTAATTTCTGCAAAAACTTTAATTTACAGTTATGAGTGGCACATTATACTCTGCAAAATTTGCTCTCGTCATATTGGCTGGAAATTCAAGGCGCTCGAACCGAATTTAGTTCCGAAATCATTCTTTGGCATATCAAGCTCTAGTGTACGCATTAGCTTACCAACACCCGAAAACACCAATACACGTGCAGCTTTCTTTCAAAGCTTGGTGAGATTGATGCGCCGAGAGATGCAATGAATTTGGCGAGCGGTGAAGCGTTTAAATTGCAATTGCCATTGTTGCGGCATGAGGCGCGTTAATCGCCCACAGCAGCCGCATGAAAATGAACTTAATGTTATAGATTTGGTATGACCTTATGTGTTTAGTGACAAGTAAAACGTTTCACCCAGAATTATATACAATTTTCTATATATATATATTTAAGCGGTGCTAATGTTCGTATAAAATTAAAAATTACACTCATCGGCCAATTTGATCGCCGAGATCTTGCAGCGAGTAGCGAGAAAAGGAATTAGTAACTTCAAATGTAATGCTTTCTAGAACGAGAGTTAATGGAAATTTAATTTCACTTTGAATTAAAATTTTAAGAAACATCCAAAAATGTGTGGATCTGGACTTATATTTGCATATTAAAATACTACATTGCGAGATTGTAATGTGTGTGACTTGTGTAATAAAATTATAGCGCAATGACCATTTTTGCTAACAAAAACTGCGCTAAGTATTTGATGGCGAATGATTGCGTTAATTTTTAACGCCACTGCGATTCGTTTTTATTTGTTTTAAAACTCATTTAATTTATTTTCAAAGATAAAACTGGAGCTATTTGAAAAGTTTCTAACAATTTGCATTAATAAAGTGCAACAACTTATTAGTCATGAATAAAAAACCATAATTATTAAAAGAAAAACAATAATTTGTTTACGCTTACTCGTTAGTATAGTCTTTACGAAATATTTGTTGAATTCATGTGTAAACTCTGATGGTAATTAGTCATGAATTGAATACATATTAACTTACTGTATCTAAACTAATAGATTACTCGAAAATTATTAAAAAGTTAATTTGCCAATAACTCAGAGAAAGATGTTGAAAGTTTCTGGGAAGGGAAAAAATAATGGGGTGTTAGAACATTTCGCATTTGAATATAGTAAATCGAATTAAAACTTACAGTTTTACAAAAGGGGCAAGTGCCAAAAGAGACACTCAGAAAATCCATCCCGTCAGTGAGCGTGTTAAACCACTCCTTCAAGCAGGCCGCATGATATACCAGCGTACATTGTGGGTTGTCGCATGATACAATTGGTATTTCACCTTCCTCTAGTTGATACGAGTAACAAATATTGCAAAATTTTTGCTCTGTGCTATTAACTTCACCATCCACTTCCATCCAGCCGCTACCAGGCGGCATTGGGAAATAGCAGATGTCGAAAATACGCAACAAGTTCTTATGTATATCCAGCTCAACATCCCATTCGCTTAGGCCGTCACTTAACGTACGCCTCAACTCTTCGACAGCCTGCGTTGGTCCTATTATCTGCACTGACATCGAACCAATCGGTGCAAAGGGATCGGAAAGCACTAATTTGATAAAGACACGCTCACGTAACACAAATAAACGCCAATTATGTTTGGTCGAAACTGGCGGTTTTGGCTGCACAACATAGCACAGCTCATCAATATCAGCGAAATTTCCATAAAACGCCCGTAAATGTTGCAGATAGTTGCGGAACTGTTGCACCATGGCGGTTAGGTTCTCATATTTCTGCAATTGCTCTTCCCACGGTACACAGTCGGGTAGACTATGCGCAGTTATTTGTAGTGTTGGGAGTGCTACTTGTAAATAATGTCTTTCGTATCCCGCGAATTTGGAAAAACGCAGTAAACTGCAAGCATCATTTAGCTCCAATTGATAATCTTGTGGTGCATAGAGCGCGGCTATTTCACTATAAATGTTGGAATCTGTTATTTCTAAGCTTTTGGCGCTTAGGTTGGCTGTATCACTGTACTTATGTTGTAGCTGTGGCAAATGCTCCATTAAATCATACAAGGTCCAACCCGCTTTTAAATCTTCCTTTTTAATTTTTGTAAATTTAACTTGCTGTGGCAGTAATAATTCCAGACGCGCTTCCTCTAGTTTAGGGAAATGCGGACACACCACTTTTAGACGATACCACTTGCCCTAGAAAATTGCAACTTTATACATTTAAATTCATTATTAATTTGCAACGCTACATACGTTTAGTTTGACAGTCCCTCTGGCTTTGGAACCGCTTACAATGATACCGGGATAGCGTAAAAGAAAATTATCCCATTCTCCGGGTTCTGCCATCGCCCTGCTCAATTTGATTTAATTAAGGGCGAGGTAAAGCGATCCTACAATTTTTATTTCCCTTATGAATTGTTTGTCATCAATTTCCTGATTATTTACAAAATTTCTTGAAATAGAAAATCGCGCTTCAAATTAATTCGAACTTAAGAGCTAAGCGTTGCCAGAGTTCTAAACATTTTTTTAAAAAGTAAGATTCAATCTTTTGCAGCATATTTTTGAACTTCGGTACAAAATCGTTCTAATTTTAAGTTGCTTCATGTAAGTATGTATGTATATTCAAAATTACATAATAAATTTGCATTATTACTTTATAGAGTATTTTGAAGGTTATTTATTAGGGTAAGATAAGCAAAACTGATAGTACTATAAATTTTAAAATTAGCATTTTCTAATATTTATTTTAAAATCCACACAACTCCTTTAAACAAATATTTCAGTGTTTTTTTTATTTTTATTTGCAAAATATCAATGGTTTATTAAAGCAAAATTTAAGCGTTTTAACAAGTTTTTCATCTCTAGTTCAATTTCAGCTTAAGATTTCTGCACCTTAATATCGGTAACGAAACAGGCCACGGATTGGTTGCCTTCATCAACCAAATCCAATTCGACTTTAACACTGACTTCTGGGTAAGAGGAATCAACGTAGAAGTTGAAGTTGTAAACGACATCCTCGGACTCATCGATGGGGCATGAGGCACCATGTAACAAATTGCGGCAGACATCGGCAACATCGTCGGGCAATGGGTAGGGCACTGTCAGCCCCAAAGCGGTGGCATGGACCACACCCTTGATGGATTTGATATTATCGCGTGCTAAAATATTCAGTAATACAAAAATACAATTTTTGATGATCTTTTCAGGCAATAATATTTGCCATATTGCACTTACTGCCCACGAAGTTGGCTTTCATGACCACGGTACTGCCCTTGACCACATTGCAGGGCATGGTGGCACATCCCTCGATGTCAACGCTCAAAGGGAAAGGTCTACCATTTGTGCCTGAAATGTAGAAAATTTTAGTAATATTTGAATACTGGAAGATATAATGATGCCTTAAATAAATGTAGGATTAAGACTTAAATTTCACTTACATTGTTTCACATTCGTGGCTGAAACCGAAGCTAAGAAAAGCGCCAAGCACACAACAGTTAAACGAAACATATTTCCTTTTAATTAAAATTTAACTTGAAGTTAGAAATATATTAATTTTAACACAGTGTTCTGTAGTAGTAACTCTTCAAGAGGTATCAACTGCGACTGATGTCTAACCGTCTAAATAATGATCTTTAAATAGTGAAGTCGACCGAGTGTGGTTTCTGAATCAGCGTTTTAGTTAGTGTTGGCTTTCTGTTGAAAGAATCTTCGATTAAACCTGCAGGTGTTCTCTCAAATCCATTGTTGTAAATTAATTGCAAATTACTGGAAAACAAGTGATAAGATTTTGGCCAGCGATTTAAATTGAATAGGTAATAATATTCCATTGTTAACTGTTTATTTATTATATAATCTGATTTACGATTCGATCTTCTTCTCATTTACTGGGTAGACACCGCTTACGTGGTTATAGGCGAGTTAGCAACAGCGCGCTAGACATTCTATTTGGCGCCAATGCGAGGTACCAAGTGTAGCCAGGTCCTTCTAAACTTGGTCGTTATAATGAAGTGGAGGTCTTCTTCTTCCTCTGCTCACATCGGCGGGTACTGCATCGGAAACTTTCAAAGCTGAAGTGTTTTCTTCCAAGGTCCGTGTCCACAGTCTTGCGAATGTCTAGTATGCGTTTTTGTAGCCAGAAAGGGCAGTTCAATAAGCAATTTAAAATTTTTTAGAAAGACGTATCGAAGTGGCTAAAAGTTATTGCAAATGCTATAAAGTATTATTGTATACAACTCAAGTTTAGTTAAGTTCAATGGCTGATCCTCAAGATGGGTAGCGCACACGAATGCCTTCTCTGAAGCCGTAATATAAAACTCTGTAACCAGATCGTATAAGATACATTGTGAATGTGGGCATTGTGACTTTCTACCAAGTCTTCTTTCAAACAGGTTTTTTTATTCGCATCCGGTAAGTCAAACTTTTCGTGGGGATATCCATAGGTCAATGACCAGTTAGAACCCATACAATTAGGGTAGATTTTTCGATAGCGAAGAGTTTACTAGACCTGTTGGGTCAAAAGGACAGTGCAAGTACTAATGGTAGCTCAGTGCTGACCAAGCACTCGATCTATATACCTAACATTCCGGTCTGGTCTAGCCTCCATGCTAATCTTATCATAAAGTGACTCGACACCATTTAAAGCTACGTTATGCAGTCCTTAATTTGAAACTTAACTTTGACCGCACGGCTAGTGACCCCTATTACTTTCAATGACATCGAGTCACTTTGTTATAAGTATGGGGGTCAGGCCACAGCGCCCTGCTATCAGAGAGGATACTCTTTTCGCTCAGGGAGGCTGCACTCCGAAGCAGTAGAATCTACTGAGTAGATCTACCGCTACTTTAATAAGTGAGTTTGGGAATTCTACCAGACTCTATCTGCAGATCTTGTATGAAAAAAAGATGAGGTGGAAACTACAACACTTCCTTCTTGACGTTGGCTTTGGTTGCACCGAAGTAATAATGGCCTTCACAAATATGAAAGATTCCTTACGAGAACTTGATTCCGATTGTTCAGTTTGTATGACAGTTATATGATATTGTGGTCCGATATTGATTGTTCCGACAAATGATTAGCTTCTTGGAGATAAAAAATTGTGTGCAAAATTTCAGAGCGATACCCTAGCGACTAGCTCCCGTATATACAGACTGACAGACGGAAACACGGAAATGGCTATTTGGACTCACCTAGCCATGGTGATCATTCATGTATATCTTTCTAGGGTCTCCGGCGATTCCTTTTGAGGGTTACAAACTTCGTGGCAAACTAAATTAGTCTATTCAGGGCATAAAGAAATCTCAAATATGCATACTATACCATATTCTCCAATTTCTTCTCTTTAGCTTTATGTATGTCTTACTTTTATCATTGCTGCAATATTCGCTGTTTTATTTAGCTTAAATAATATTTAAGTGATAAATAAAACTTAAGATAGGCCCCCAACTGTGAAGACAATGGTTATTTCCGAGGAAAATCAATCATAAATCATAAATCAGTAATTTATAATAAATAAACAACACTAGCCACTAAATGCAATGCCCCAGTGCTTATTCATTACCTTCAATGAGCTATTGCGTTAGTTTAGACCGATAAGCCTAACGGAACACCTGCTCGGTTACTCGAAGATAGTAACACCTGCAGCCATGTAACTAAAACGCTGATTCAGAAACCGCACACAGTCGCCTTCACTATTTAAAGACCGTTATCTGGACGGTTAGACGTCAGTCACAGTTGATACCTCTTGAAGAGTTACTACTACAGAACACTTAATGTTAAAAGAAAAATTTAAAATCAATTTTAATCTAAAGGAAAAATGTTTCGTTTAACTGTTGTGTGCTTGGCGCTTTTCTTAGCCTCAGTTTCGGCCACGAATGTGAGACAATGTAAGTGAAATTTAATTCAAATAACACTAGTTTTCACTTTCCTGAAATGTTAGAGGCTGTTTCTTGCTAATTTCTGGTTGCTAAAAACGATAATAATAGTAAACATTTCGCAACACGTAGGATTCTTTGTGTTGTAGTCAAATCATGACCAATTACCAAAATGATAAAAAAGCGGTGCCTTTTGAAACATTTTTAAACTTTGTAAACAGGACACCTTAAAGACCTCTTGGAACATCGGTCGCAAATTTTACCTTTAGATTTGTTTAGTAGTGTAATTAACGGAGTGGTGGGTTTTAGACCTCGAAATGATATTGTTACTACTGCTCTTGCTTCATAGGATACTCGTATATTGAAAAAATTGATTTCAAAAATTTTACAATCTAAAAAACCTAATTTTTAAAAAAAATTAAAAAAAAAAAATAAAAAGTTAAAAAAAATTGTTTTTCAAAAAATTAATATGTAATTAAAAGAAAATTATTATAATTAAAAAAAAAATATTTTTCAAAAAAAAGTTATTTTTAAAAAAATGAATTTAGCTATAATTCTTCGAACTCAGTCTTAATGTCTATAGCTGCTTTTAATTGACCTTATCGCCACACAAATGTTAGTAAACGAGACTCGAGTTGCGCCGTTATGCTAATAAGATAATGCAGAAATCGCAAACATATTTTTAGGCACGATCTTTTCGGCAACACACACATTTCGCCTTAAACTTATAAAAATTCACATTTATTAAAATATTCTGCATTTCAGGCAAAAATGGCAGACCTTTCCCATTGAGCGTTGAAATCGAGGGTTGTGCGGCCATGCCTTGCAATGTGGTCAAGGGCAATACAGCGGTCATGAAAGTCAACTTCGTGGGCAGTACGTGCAATGTGTCCATTATTATCACCTGAAAAGATTTTCAATAATTAAATATTTCTGAATGTTTCAGCACGCGATAATATCAAATCCATCAAGGGTGTGGTCCATGCCACCGCATTGGGGCTGACAGTGCCATACCCATTGCCCGACGATGTAGCCGATGTCTGTCGCAATTTGTTGCACGGTGCCTCATGCCCCATCGATGAGTCCGAGGATGTCGTATACAACTTCAACTTCTACGTTGATCCCTCTTATCCAGAAGTCAGTGTTAAAGTAGAATTGGATTTGGTTGATGAGGACAAGCAATCCGTGGCCTGTTTCGTTACTGATATTAAAGTGCAGAAATCTTAAGCTGAAAATGGACTGGAAATATGGAAAATATATAGACTTGTATTCATGGAAAAAATATCTAAATAGTAGTTAATAATAAAATATATACAAAATGGCTAAAAAAGTATTTGTAATGATTTTAAAAGAGTTTGTCATAGTGAAGAAATAACGAAATTTCATTTTGAACTTAATAGCGGCGACACAAGCCAGCAAGATGGGGCTGACAGATCGAAAGGACTGCAGGAAATGATAGAGAACTTTGTGAAAATATCTCTTCTTACTTTTCCCTTTTTCCTATATAAAAAACAAAATATAATTTTAATCAAGTTTCTTTCTAACTTAAAGTTCAAATATTTTTCTAAAATTTAGTGTTATTTAAAATGTCACTGCATAACCCTAATAGTGATTTTTAGGCAACAAGCTTATCATCCGCTACCGCTGAAATTATGGATAACGCTGATAAGTGCTGCTGAAACACCTGCAACCTTTTGCTAAGGCCTCAACACTTGCGCCCAAGTGGACGCTAATTTAAAGACTTCCATAAGTTTTTATTGGATTTATGATTAATTCTTTTATTTGAAACGAGCTAAGTTATTTCGAAGTATTTAAGTAGTGTAAATACCTGGACCTTGTGTCATATAGAGTTGGTATTACTGTAGAGTTGGTACTACGTCGTTGGATTTGATTTCAAAACAAAAAAGAAAAAGAAATATTTACCTTACGTTTCTTTGAAGAATTTAGAGAGGATGTACCGTTTGACAGTTATGTGTTTCGCGCTTTTGGTCGCCACTGCAGCGGCGACAAAAGTATCTCAGTGTAAGTGAAGTGTTAGCAAGGAAACCAGTGCCTTATTATAAATTATTTAATTATTAAAAAAAAAAATGCATATAAAAGAGAAAGGACATTTTAGAGATTTTAAATATGAAACAAGTTATGCTTAAGTGTGTAGTTTTAGCTGTCTTCAATTCAACAAAATGGGAAGAGTGGCGAATCGAACAATCAACTGGTGTTACACTGGTTACCAGATTATTCATTTTAATAAGGCTAAGTGCATTTCTTTTATATTTAGTGGAACTGGTTAACTTTGTTGCCGCCTTTCAATGTGAATTCGATTTTTTTGAGAAGTGAGCAGAGCTCAAATTTAGCGTAAAAATACTTAAATGGAAATTGTAAATAAAACGTAAAATATTGAAATATTCATCAACATTTTTTTTTGGCGCCTCCAAAGTATTTAATCCTCACCAGATGTAAAAAATGTATGCTAACGATTTTTCCAGTCCTCAAAACACTTTTCGTAAGCACTTTTTGGGATGGCCTTCAGCTCCTTCAAGCATTTTTTCAACGATCTCTCGACCGTCTTTGAAGGACTTGAACCACTCGTAGGCTTGTATTTTTGTTTAAATTGAATCACCGTAAGTCAACATTCTCAACGATTCCGCACCCGTAATTTGATTGGAAATACAAAATTTGAGACAAATTCTTTGTTCGATATTTTTGCTGTAAATTAACTGGTTAACAGATCGCGGCATATTAATTAAGGATAGTTCCACCAACTTAGCAAAATAATTTTTTTTTGAAATATCATTTAGCAGGAGAATTTAATTACAATTTCCGGGTACTTTTTTGTCACAATCTATATCAAATGCGTTCAACAATTTTCCACTGTAGTTTAAAAATTACAGTCTTAAAACGTAAACGTAACCCAAATTATTGCTAATCTAAATATTTTATTTGTTATCGAAGAAAAATATAAAATCACTTGTTGTTGAAGCATTTGTAATAATTACACGGCACCCACTTCTGTTATTTACGATTACATAATCATATATGTACACACCATAAAACATCATAATATCATTAATCAGTTATCGCTAATCTATTTACTAATTTAATAGTGGTCGCGTAGACAGCAAACAAACTGATATCGCTTGGGTTCTCTTGGGGTTTTGCAAATACTATAATAGTTACGTCCGTGGTCCTTCTATACGATCAGCTGACACACTGCTGGTTCAACCGTTGAATACAATTTTCGATGACTGGTTCGAGCATTTCGATTGGTAACTGGCGAATGAAACGCGTGAGGTTTTGCTACAAGGTCTGAATTAAAGCGGATTTGTCCGTATAGATTTTAAACTTTACAAATCCCTACAGGAAAAAGTCGGTGATTGGTGTGATATCATACGATCTTGGTGGCCAATCGACGTCCTAAAACTTGTTTTTATTTTAACACTGACGTGTTCTCTCAATAAATCCATTGATGGATGCGATGTGTGGCGCCGTCTTGTTGTTACCCCTTGTTGACCCCTTGGAACATTTCAACAGCCCATAAAGTGAAGTGATGTCGCATTTGGAGGTCGAGGCAGTAAGGAATGCTGGTTCCAAGAAGGGTGATGGTGTTGGGAATAGTACGCTCAGTAGGCCGATTATGTTGACCATATGTTGAGCGAAGCGCTCGAAACACATTTTTTACAAAACGTGAATTTTCGTAATAAAGCCGAACGATTTGTAAACATTGTTTAGACGTAAGTTTTTCTAAATTTCATGAAAATATCTCAGCAAATTAAATAGTTTTTCATACAAGCACTTGATTCAATTTGTATGGTAGCTATACGCTCTAGTGATCCAATATCGGTGGTATCGCCAAGTGGTTAGCTTCTTGGCAAGGAAAGAACGTCTGCAAAATTTCAAATCGATATCTCAAAAATCGAAGTGCAAGTTCGCGTATATACAAGATAGTTATATAAAATTACTATCTCATTTGACGTTTCCTTCACTCACGTATGGTTTTAGTATTGAAAAAAATAATAATTCAGGGATTTACATGCACAGTGTCTACCAATAGGGATCACGTGTGTGTGTAAAGTTTTTTCAGTATGTTCAGTAAAGTTTGTTACATTACTTCCGTAGAATTTGTCCAGCGGCCAGCGTAAGAGCTCGTTCCTTCTCAAATGAAGCCCAACTCTGTTCTAATGGATTCGTCAACAAACAAAATTGACATTGTACGATTGAATCAAATCTTTATATGGTTCAGGAAACGCAATTGCGTCGCCAAAAATTGACCCTTTGGTTCGGATTGTGATATGGCGGCATCATCGGACCATATTTCTGTCGAAATGAGACAGAAAATGCCATTAACACGATGTTGGCCGATTTTTTTCTCGGAATTTAGTGAAATCGACTTGAACTATCTTTATTTCCGAAAAGACGGTGCGCCGCCGCATATTTCACGTCTAAACACGAACACATAACACGTTAATTTCGAGAAAAATCTCAGTCAAATGACTGCTAAGGTCACACGATTTAACCCCTCTAGATTATTTTCTCCAAAGGTATGTTAAATAAAAGGTTTACGCCAATTTACCAGAAACGATTGAGAAGCCGGAAGACAACATTCAGTGCACTGTAGATAAAATGCTGCACCCGATCATCCAAAATTGGCGTAAACCGGAGCCGTGTTGGCCATAAATAGTAAAATAAATTATCTGCATAAAAAAAAACCATTTTGACTAAATGCGAGTGTTTAATTTCATTTTAACATCACGTCGTTCTTATCGGTAGACCCTATATATAAATATAACCAATGCAAATCGGATAACTGTGGTGAGAAGTAAAAACAGCACAACTCAAATATTTTCATTGCTGAGATAATCAACCAGAGGGACAAATATTAGCAGACTCGGTGTACAGAAATTAGAAATGCAGGTTAGAGTTGTTAGATTTGAGGATCACTATTTCCACGTTCCGAAAATTATGTCTTACAATGTTAAGAGGACGTTGTGAGAAGATTCTAGACGAAATGTTTTTAAGGCTGTCAAATTTTTCAAAACTATATAAGCATCAGACTAGCCACAACTCTAAGAAAACACAATTAAAAATGATGTTCTATTACAAAAATGTTCACCAAATTAACGATTTCTCATTTTTTTTATGTTACAGGCAAAAATGGTGAGCCATTTCCGCTAAGCGTTGAAATCGAGAACTGTGAAGATTCCCCATGTGATGTGAACAAAGGCTCTACAGTGGTGATGAAGGTGCAATTCTTGGGCAGTAAGTGCAAAAAGTGCTCGATATAAAAAGTAATGAGGAATTTAACAATAAAATTGTTGCCGTTTTTAGATCGCGATAATATCAAATCAATTACTGGTGTGGTGCATGCCACCACTTTGGGGCTGACAGTGCCCTATCCATTGCCCGCTGATGTTGCCGATGTGTGCAGTAATTTGTTGTACGATGCCATGTGTCCCATCTATGAAACCGAGGATGTTGTCTATAACTTCAACTTCTACGTTGACGCCAGCTATCCAGAGATCACTGCAAAAGTACAATTGAATTTGGTGGAAGAAAACAATGACTCCGTTGCTTGCTTTATCGTCGATATTAAAGTACGCAAGGCAATCAATTGAGGATTGAATTTGGTGTGTAATTCTATTGTAGTAAATAATGAATATTGATATTCTTTAAATGTAGTAATAAAATAAAAAATATGACTTATTTTATGGAGAGTTAACACTTTCTTTTAAGTGAACGTTGAAATTTATTGCCCATAGACCACTCAATTTACTTTAACAGGAAATAATAAAGCTTAGTAATAATAATTCCCTTATCTGTAGATGGAAATTCTGATTATGTCTATGTCAGGATTGCGTTCATCTCAAAGGCCGGTAAGAGATCGCATGTGTCGCCCAAAGATTTTAGAAACATCAATGTCTCCTCCTTATTTTTGAAAACATTAGAGTGATTGATGAAGACCTTTACATAAGGTGTAATATATCTAGGAATATTAGGACCCAGTTACAAAGACAGATCAGCGGACACTATCTCGTAGACTCCTAACTCATGATTGAGAGGATCATAAGGAGAATAAAGAGTTTGCAGTAAGAACTTTCCTTGATATCGGTAAGACATTTAACAAAGTTTTTTCGGAAGCGGTTATTATAGCTTTAAATCGGTTTCTTAAGCATCTCATCTTCCGATTTATTTGTGATAGACCAAACGTGGCTGGGTAGTGCCCGGGCACAACGGAATGTGAGTTAGAGTACCCTAGGAGTTATACGGCTACTTTTCTGGATTATGGTTGTCAATAATCTACTGGAAAAGCTTAGGAAAGTTGGCTGCAGTATGATTGAGTACTCAGACGACGCAGCTCCCATGATTGTGGTAAAATTTCTGATAACCGTGTATGAGCAAACCCAGAAGTACCTTAGCATCGCAAGCAGCTGAGCTACTGAAAACAGGCTTTCAATAAATCCCGAACTGGTTTAATACACAATGAATATCGGAGGCGCAGCTATCATAAATGAGAGGAATGCGTCTTCAGCCAGCTGGCAGAGTTAAGTACCAATCTTCCTAGAGGAAAGAACCAGGAAGGCATCAGTTACTTTATATTGCTGTAGGGAAGCCATTGACAAAATAAGTGACTCTTATCTGTCCTTTGGATTTATGAAATCATATATTCGATATATATATTTTACGGAAATTTCGATTGTCAAAAGGCGCTAAGAATGGTCGCGAAAGCTGCCTCCATACTCAGAGAATCTGGGTTGACTGCGAACCTGGGAATTTTGAAATCTTTGCAAGCTTTGATTACATTCCAAAATACATGGATTACCAGGTCGGCCATCTGACTGTCTCTTCTTTGCTGCTCACCTACGTTCTTGGTGGAGGAGAGGAGCAATGAATATTTTTACGGATGGATCATGGCTTGGTGTTGGAGTACACATTTGGGAAATTTTCATCAGATCCTGTAAGAGGCTTTCTGAGTAGTATCCGTATCTTTTCAGCGTATTCCAAGTGGAGGTGACTTCCATGAAAGAAGTAGTACATCTACTTCCTCGGAGTGCGGGTTCTTTCAGAGTGGTAACTATCCACTCCGTTAGTAGCATAGTCATAAGTTCCCTGACTGTGCGTTCAAAACTTCAAAAATAATGTTTAGACGTCTTATCTTCAGCATCAAATAATTTTATGTTTAAACTGATTTGGGTGTCTAACCACAACGGTATTGCAAGGCTAATGAGCTTGCTAGGACTGATATTTCAGTCACAATAACTTTATTGGGATTCATTACTAGAACGTTGGGCCTCAGATCAGCTCAGCAAGCGTTGGTCAACTACCAGCAGTTGTCACAAGGATCTCTTTTCTCAGGATAAATAAATAAAAGAGATTCTCTTTGCTCTTAGCAAGTTCCACCTTTAAATGGTTGTAGGAGTTCTAACTGGACACAGTCCGTTAGGAGTCATTCAGTTAGATTGAATATCTTACCGGATGCTAAGATATGCCAGAATATCTCAACACTTTCTCCTCGAGTGCCCCGTTTTTGCCATATCAAGGAAAAAACATTATGGAGCTCATACTTTTAAACATTTAGGTGAAGCGGCGGAATCAGAAATAAAAAACTGTGTTGATTTACGATATGTTCGCCCTAAACCGATTTTGGCGGAAATAGCTGATATTCAACTACAGAAGCTTTAATTTTTCTAATCCACATCCCTGGTGTTCAAACTAGTCATTACTTAAAAACATATTTTTAGGCGTCTATCAGATATGAACCAGCAAAATGCCTTATATTTCATATTTACTTTAGGATTCACCTTAATACTTATATCACGCACCATTTATTCGTTTCTTTATGGTTTTTTTGCTAAAAATATAAAATAAAATAATATAAGTAATGTTGTTCTTCTAAATTTTGAATATTTTTTTTAATGCTTACGGTATCGTATCCGTTCTTCAACTTGGCTTCTGCACACTTCAGTGGTATGAAAAAAAAATGTCTTGTTCGTAAGGGCGTTTAAGCGACAAGAGATTATCATACCCCAAATCAATATGTTTCTCAAGATTAGCATTTTGTCTTCCAAAAACAGAAAGCACTTTGCTCTCGATAAGCGACTTAGACCTTACTAAGGGAACTTCCAAATATTCGTTTGCTACCATTCATTGAAAAAGTGGGAAAGTAAAAGAATCATCTTAAAGAATTCCTGAAAGTCCACATAGAAATTAATTTCATCCTTGAAATGTAGAGATTTTCTTCAGCTGGCCTTAAATTCGTCCTATTTAAGGTGCTGGACTGGCTAAAGTCTATGTAAACGGTGTGATAATAAAATTTGTATTGCACGTTATTTCATCTCATGCGATATTGGTCGTAATCGCATGCGATATATAATAACTCTAATATATGTATGTAACTGGGACATTTCTCAACCGATTATCTCTTGTCATCAAACAAATAGTCACTGCAATCACGACCTGGATCACACCTCACTGTTGATAGTCACAACTTTGAAGTCGTCCTTGGAACCAGCATCAACAGCAACAACAATATCAAACCTGAAATCCATCGCTGAATCACTCTTGCCAACAAGAACTATTTTGAAGTGAGTAGGCAATGGAAAAGAAAAGTTCTCTCTCGACAAACAAAGATCAAATTCTACATGTTCCTGTTCCTCATTATATGGCGGAGAGGAATAGCCGTTGACAATCGACGTTACGAGTTTTCGAGAGAAAGGTTTTGCGGAAAATTTATGTTAATTTGCGCTTTGGCAACGGCGAATACCACAGTCGATGTAACGAAGAGCGGCTATAACCGCGTAAGCGGTGTCTACCCCAGTAAAAAAAGATATTAAAAATAAATATATGTTTTCCACTGCGGTGAACATTAACGATGTTCAGGGTAGTTGAAATACCACCAATTATGTATGTAGTGTTTAACAGTCCTCTCAAATAATGAGAGAGAGAGAGATCGTAGCGAAATAGAGAGATATATTTGGATATCTACAAGTGCCGCACGCTTTAATAAAGGGATTTCTTTTTCTTTTTTTATTTCGTCTGTCGGAAAGCGTTTTCATATCTGGCTGGAGTCTGTAGGACTATCATCTAGATATTTTTGTTTATGCTTTTTACGGGGACTGTAATCAAGCATCTTACAGTTCCCAGAGTAATTGATGAAACTCAGTTCGTAGCGAAGTCTGAATTCTTTCCTTGCTCTCCCATCTGTTGCCATAAAGGTCACGTTATTGATTGTTTCGATTTCGAATTTCGGCATAGGTAGAATAAAGAAATATGCTGAAGCTTGGATCCGCAAAGGGTATGATCACAGCCCTTAATTTGCCATTTCTGTGATTTTTAACAGCCATGCTGTTTATTCACCAAGTTTTGACAGGGCACAACTTGTTGCATCATATGCGAGCCGAATGAGGTATAAGTAACGACGACACATGGAGAAAGCGCAGGAATATATGCATGAGAGGAACTCTGGAATAACTTCTTCTGTCTAGCATTCTCTAGAAGTCGTCTTAGATACCTAAAAGCTTTCAAGCTCAAGGGACTATATGAAGTATCAAGTCGCTCTTAAGGTTCGCAAAAAGCGTTGATATCGTGTATAACGAATAATTTTGTTAAAATTAAATTATGGAGGGTTAGTAGTGTTACTAAGAACCGCTAGTCTGTGTACGACGTAACAGCCGGTCAATATAATAATACAAGAGCGATTATTCTCGCCTAGATGGAGAGTTTAGACTCAAGAAAAAAATTGAAAATTCTTAAACCAAGTCAAGGAATATTTATGTATCACAAATTTTTAAAGTAAAACAACAAATTTCAACAATGTTTATCATAAATCCAAAAGTAAAAAATATACTGTTACGTACTTCTATATATAAATCTCTTAATATTTGTATGTTATTTCTTAGACCAACATAAATGAGAGACAAATTTGCATTTAATATTTCTGAGTTCATTTTCTATGTAAATCTTAGCAAAAAATACAAAATTTTTCAACCACTCGAAAAATGTTTTTGTATTGCATAAGCATATAGTATAGGTAAGCATGTATGTGTTTGCTGTGCACTTTGGAATTTGTGCGCATGGAAAAATAATGCCAGTGCAGGCTTTTAGGTGATATTAAATATTCATGCGTTTCGGAATTATGAAATGCTCGCAACAGCGCAGGGCAGAATGCAGCGTTGTGCTTGGAGACACAACCCTGGCGCATGAATGTCATTGGTGGTGGCGCCGTCACTGTTTGGGAGTAAAAACTTTGAAGGAATTACAAAAGCAGACCACAAGCTTATTTGAATACAGAAGTATAGTAATGAATGTGTGTAAGTTTGCTGTGAATATTTCAAATTTATTCACAATATTTTTACTTCTATTATTTTAGAACCACAATCTTAAGTGATTTCGGTAGTAATAATAATTGCCGTTTAAAGTAATTTAAGTGCAATAATTTCATGATATTTTCTCATAATTGTTTATCTTCCATTATAGTTTTGAAATCAATAAATATAAAAACAACATATCAATAGTACAAGTGATCACATAATAAAATTTAAATTCACTCTTAGAAGCAAGTTTTCTTGCAAGGAGCGCTGCCTTAGATACCTAATTGTGCTCTCTAGTTCAAAGAAAGTATGTTAAAGCAAAGTTCCTGTCTATTTAATATTTCATTTGTATCTTTGCTTAGGCCTCCGTGACCCACTAATGGACGTATCACAATTTGGATGACTTTTGACAATTTGGTTACAGATATCGAAGGAAAATTTTCCAAATTACTGAGATTTATCCTTTCAAAAAATATTTCTTTAACATTTCGAATAAGTCAGGCCTTAGAGACATTAAACAATTACCTAGATTGCGTAACGAAGAAAAACTTTGGCTTAACTGGTTTAACTGAAAATTTGCCTCCATAAAACCTGAACAGTTTTTTTTTTTTTTTTGAAATTTTTAAAAGCCAACCAAAGTCTGAAGAGCATTCCTCAATTACAGATGTAGCTCAACAAAAACTCCTGAAATTTCCATTTGTACTTAACTCATCACTGACACAAATGAATCGATATCCGATATTCCGGAAATCAATTTAAAATGATCAAAACTATGACGCTTGTACAAAGAGTATGACGATTTTTGAATTTTCACGGGCTACGTGTATGGTATGGTCTATTGTGCTCACTCCTATATCACATATAGTCAAAAAAGTCCAGCACTCTGAACAATTCTAGGCGCTTGCTGGTCGCGATGGAGGTGATATGATAGCTGTCTACGTAAGTAGATCCAAGGGCCTTGATACTGCTTCTACAAATTGTTGGGCAATCTAGACAATCAGGTGTTCTGGAACTTCCGGTTCCATGTCACAAAACCGGCAGCTTGCGTAAGAGATTATGTCCATGTTGGGCAAGTGTTTCTTGAGTCTACAGTGCACAGTACAGAGCGCGATAAGAAGCAGGAAGAGGCGGAATTTGTCTCGGGCGAGGTTGATCATACATATAGTGAGCATAGTATTAACTCTGACATGGTTTCGCCAAAAAAGGCTTCTAACTTTGAAAACTTCGTTTTTCCCTCGTCGGTTTTTTCATTGACAAAAATGTTCCCATTACCAGTTAACCAAATTATGGACAAGTGGATTTACTTGGCAGTGTCTTTAAATTGGCTTGAGATTTTATCCTCCTCCCCTACCAAACCACCCTTCCATTCAAGTCTTGAGGGAACTCTCACCTTTAAATAACTATTGAAATCCAACCTTGGGAAAGTATATTCCAACTTATTTGATTTTATATGGTTCTAACCACATAAATTATTATTTTCTACAGTAGAACATACTTTTCGAGAGAAAGATTTTGCGGAAGATTTATATTTGGAACGGGCGAACAACGTAGTCGATAGAACGATGTACGAGATATGCGACGACATTGACATAGTTTAGCGAATTAGAAGACAGTGGCTACGCTGGCATGATCATGTTGTCCGAATAGAAGGAAACACTCCAACTCTCAAAATATTTGACACAGTACCCGCATGGGGAAGCAGAGGAAGAGGAAGACCTCAACTCCGTTGGAAAGACCAGGTGAAGAAGGAACTATTTATCCAATGGTCACCAAACAGTTAAAAGGAAGAATCAGTCGCGCTTTTGTAAACTGAGCTATAACCGCGTAAGTGGTGTCCACGCCAATAAAGAAGAAGAAGACTGAATACGTATTCAGTTGTAATTATTCCATTTCACATCTTTTGAGTGCATGATTTATTTCAAAATGCACTAATTTCAAGTTATCACAGTTGAATTTTCCATATTACATAAATATGTAGTATTTCCTTTCAAATTTATACCGTTAGTCACATTCAAGTACCTAATAGTCAATTTCATATATTGTACTATTCCTTGTGGATCGCGTCTTCACTTTCATGTTACAAACGAAACATGTGGCCACCTCCTGATCCTGATCAACGACATCTATTTGCAATTTAATACTGATTTCCGGATAATTGCCTATTGGGAACATAAAGAGATAGGTCACATCTTCTGTAGCGTAAAGTGGACAGTAGGCTTCGTACATGAGATTCGAACAGACACCGCGTACACCATCGGGCGGTACTGTTATGCCCAAAGTGGTCAATTTCGTCACATATTTCACTGTAGGCAAATGGTGTTGCTTAGAATTTTAAGTTTTAGGGAATTAAATATAAATTGCTCTACTTACTCACGAAAAATCGATTTCAAATATCATTACACTGCGATTAATAACATCGCAAGGGGGTATCTCACAGTTCAGCATGCGCACGACCAACGGAAAGGGTTTGTCGTCGGAGCTTGTTGTTGGTTTCGGACATAATTTTCAGTTACACTCGTTTTAGTAAGAATCTTCTTTTAATAATTAAAAAAAAAATTGGTTTCGACTCACATTTCTGAACCTGTGTAGCCGAGACGTTGGCCAATATATATGCAAGTAATTCCACATTTTCAATTTGCATTTGGTTGCATTTCTCTAAGTCTCTGACTTTCGGCTTATATTTGGCAAAAAGTGTATTTATGTAATGCGAAGTAGCTTAATAACTATTATCTTATCGCCTTACACTTTTTTTTAGATTTGAATATGAAGAATTTTTTTATTTTCTCTTCTTATGCTGAGGTAATTGACGATTGTCAAGGAGTTCTATTTTTATTGTTTCTTTCGCAGATAAATCACATGGCACCGAAATGTTATAATTTATTTATGTTGGCTGCTGTGTTCGGAAATGCTTTCTCCATATTTTTCTGAACACTTTTTTTTTAGACTCCTCATTCAATACTGGGAAAATTTGATAAGACTTCGTTTGGAAGAAGCTTTTAGCTGTGTAGGCTGTTGCGGTTCGATCCGTATAAGTTAAAAATGTACTGCACAATACAAAAAATTTCTGTTTAATGTTAAAAGGTGGTCGAAAATTTTTTCGTATACAGTCAAACCCGCTTGAATGCCTCACGGAAAACTCTATTTTTTTTTTTTTTTTTTTTTTTTGTAGAAAACTAGGCGGGTTGGCGGCTCTTTTAGCGCTTAAGTTGTTCAATGTGAGTACAAAGATAAGAAATTGTAGTTATTTAAACGAGTTCGGTACCTTAGCTGGCTGTTTAAGCGAGTTTT
Organism: Bactrocera latifrons; assembly: GCF_001853355.1. NCBI lineage: Eukaryota > Metazoa > Arthropoda > Insecta > Diptera > Tephritidae > Bactrocera > Bactrocera latifrons. The sequence goes on from NW_017534486.1 coordinate 698,483, forward strand.
ACTGTATATTTGAACTAAAAGTAGGAAGTATGGCATTGATTATTAACATTAGACTTCTTCGAAAATATTTATATTAGATATATGAAAGCTAAGGGAAGTGTTGACCAGATTTTGCCCATTTTTGGTGCAAGAGCATACTGTCATCAAAAAATATTCACCCCGAATTTCCACAATAGACCTCATAGATTGATTAACAAATTCGGTAAAAAAAAAAAATATCAACCAAATGCAGTGATGTCCAGATATTTGGTGTCTGGTTTCGAAACTATTATACTTTGTAGCATCATTTTGCGAGAGTATGAAAAATATAAAAGGTGTGTTATTTCATCAGGAAAATTTGTGTAAAGATACTAGGCGGGAAAGAGAAAGATGGAACCGTGAAAAGAGAGAACAATGCAATGAAATCACCAGTATATTGTTTAGCTCTGTATTTATAGTAGGAGGAAAGACGAAAGTCCACGTGCTTTAGCAAAGCTGAATGAAAAAAATAGTTCCAAATTAATTCGGTATTTTCTAGCAAAAGGAAGAAGCAGAAGAAAATATCTTAATGTAGACAGAAGCTCTGCCGATGCCTAGCTTGTACGAAAATTTTAGAAATATACATATCAAATGATTTTTTAATAGCAAAGCTATTATCTTTTGGTATATACATATGTACTATATGTAAATATGTATATGTATAAATATTTACTTATACTATATACTTATGTTTGTCTCTGTAGTCTGCACGTTTTTGCGAATTTTAAAAGAGCATTTCAATACGCTGGGGAACGCCACATCTCGCATCAATACAATACGCTAAGCGGATATGTAAAAGCATCTGAAGAATGATAAAAGTGTATAGGGAATAGGTGACTACATGCACGTCAGTCTACAAATGCTATGTGTAAGTGTATATGTACATATGTGTGTGTAACCTCATAAAACTTCCATTTAGCTTCACACGCTCTGCGATTTGCTTGCCAGGGTAATGCGAGTATATTAGCCGCAATATTGCTAGACACACATGCACACTTACACACACATACATTCATAAAGTATTAGCGATGCATATCAGCAGGCGTTACAACAATCGATGCGTATTTTTGTGATTTTTAATCAAATATTTTCGCTTCATTGATGTCTTCAGCCGCTCAACAGTGCGCCGCTCACTCATTTTCGTTTCCATTTTCATTCTTAATGGAATTTAACTAATCCGATTCGTATGAGTTCGCTCTTTGACATATTAAATAATGTCACAATAAAGCATTAATTCAATAGAGATAACACCATATGTGCATATGTGTGCGTGCCTATGGGTAATACACACTACTACAACCGCACGTTGGAGTACATTGATGTATGTACATTTCACAGGTGGCAAATTGTGAAAAATTGCATTGGTCGGTGGAAATGAGTGCGTGAAATGCGTTTGTGTGTGTGTATGTGTGCAGATTGGAGTGAATTTAGATATGTGGCGTATTCTGGCAGCGATTGCAAAGAATGTGACAAATTACCGCCCGTCGCTAGGAAAAATGCTAGAAAGTATAGTAGCGGACGGCAGTTGATCGGTGCTGGGAGTTGAAGGGGAGCGCGCATAAGGTGGTAAACGGTGACACACGACGGAGCTGCTGTTAGAGTGTCTGCTGCGCTGCTGTGTGAGCATATGCAGGGGGTAGGTCATTAGCGCAACACCACAACAAACACAAAGTACCCTGCGTGAATTCGAAGCTTCATAAGGAAATTTGTGGAACATTTTTTTTTTTTATTATATGAAATTTTTAGATAAAGGTTGATCTCACACATTAGAGCATGCAGTGAAGAAAATATAGCAGCCGTAGCTGAGATTGTGCACGAAGACCATCGGAAGTCGATTCGGCGTCGTTTGCCGCAACTCGGACTGACGTATGGTACGACTTGGCGCATTTTACGACGAGATCTTAAATTGAAAGCGTACAAAATACAGCTTGTGCAAGAACTGAAATCGCTCGAACCTCCGAAGCGACATCGCTTCGCTGCATGGACTCTTCAAAATTTCCAAAAGAATCCGACGTTGTGGACTAAAAATTTGTTCTGCGTTGAGGTCCATTTCTGGCTTAATGTGTATACTTATATACAAGCCAAATAGTCGCATTTGAGACGAAAAGCAACCTGAAGAGATTCAAGAGCTGCCTTTTCATGCAGAAAAACAACGGTTTGATGTGGTTTGTGGGTGGAATCATCGGCTCATATTTCTTCAAAAAAGATGCAGCTGAGAACGTAATCAAACGACTGTTTTGGGCCGAAAATTGGATCATTTGAGTCTAAGAAAAGTGAAAACACATGATGTCATGAAACGTATTATTACTGGCGATGAGTCTTGAATCTATGCTTACGATCCGGTAACAGACTATCAGTCGGCCGAATATCTTTGTAAATGTGATCAAAAGCTGAAAAAAACTCATCAAAGCTGTCCAGAAATTAAGGTTATGTTTATAGTTTTCTTCGATTATCGAGATGTAATGCACTCGGAATTCCTACCGACGAGCCAGACTGTCAACAAGTAATACTATTTGAGTGTTATGCGTCGTTTGCGAGAAGCTTTTCGTAAAAATAGGTCAGAATTAAGGGCCGACAATTCTTTGTTTTTGAACCACGTTAATGCACCGTCCCATCTGCATTGATTCTTTGTGAGTTTTTCGCCAAATTTTAAACCATATATCGTGCCGCAAACACCGTATTGCCTGAGAATTCTGGCTATTCAGCAAACTCAAACGATCGATCCGGGGAAACCGCTTTGAGTCAATTGAAGACCTGAATTGCTACGCGCATTGAGGGCTACTCCGAAAATTGACTTTAACAATTGTTTCGAGGATTGGAAAAAACGTTGGCAATGACTTTGAAGGGGAATACTTATATTTTGAGGAATAAAATAAGAATTTTAAAATTATGAACAAAATCCTACTATTTTTTTCTCATAAGAGCTGAAATATGGGAGACTATTACTGCGTCCGAACTGCCATCTGCGCTTGAAAGCGATAACTTTAGTAAAAATTGGACAACTCGATGAAACTTTGTTACCCTTTAGTTTGCACTCAAGAGAGGTTGGTACATTGCCGCATTCAGAAATATCGAAAGCCTATACAGTTCTACAACAAAGGTCCGAATTAAAATACAAAACTAAAATTTTTGCTGAAAATCGTACAAGGGAGGGCCGTCTAATGTTAATATCTAACCATCAACTAATGCTATTTTTCAATTAAACTTGCCCAAGACAAGTATTTTTAACACCTCTTGATATCCTTTGAAATCAAATGATAATCTCGTCCACTCCTCATCTCACAGTTAACAGTATATAAGTTATTAGAATTAAAATTTTCCGTAATAGTACCTCCAAGATATGCCCTCTCGAGTTGAATTTGTTAAGTATCCAGATACCGAATATGTGGGCCTCAGTGTTTAAAGTTGATTATACAGTAGGAATATCAGCATTTTTTCCTGATAATAATGTGTTGTTGTGTCAAAAATGGGTCAAATCCAGTTAATACTTCCTCCGCATATGTCTGATATAAAGATTATCGAACTTAAGACTGATTTTATTCAGTATATATCGTTAATATGTGAGTTATCCTAATGAAGTTCAGAGACGATTATTTTTTGGTTTTACCGTTTAAACTCTCCCTAGCTCCCTAACTTCTTACCTTCTTACCTTCCTATACCTAATATTTAGTATAGAAATGTCAAATTTTGAGTTGGCTTGATATCGTATTCATCCGTCAATATGATATATAGATTTCTTAGGAAATTTAAGTGAATGTATAATATCGGAAAGATTAATGTCGAATATGTATGAAATCGGTTTACAAATAACCCAAGCTTCCATATGCTAAATATAATGATATTTTTTAGGCAAATAAACTTTACGCCACATAGATTAATCGGGGTATAAGCTTTCTTCGTAAAGAAATCATGTTCGAAAATAAAGTTTTACAATCTGGAAAATTAATTAAATCATTCTAGACCTTTCTCTAGTTTGGCTAAAGCTGAGATACTCATTTTCAAAATATATCCGTTACTAACTTAGCCTTTCCCTGTCACTGTCATTGAGTACAAAATTTCTTACGGGGCATGATTTCACGTAAGACTAGATAGTATGCCACATGCAGGCTTAAATTTGTGTGTTCTGCGAAAATATTTATGATTTTTTTCTCTTTACTCACCGATATTATTTTCCGCCTGACGCATTTTTGCCGGACAAAAGAATTTCGAACAAATGTCTGGACAAATTTTGGTTTTCACATTGAAGTTTTTTTTACTTGGAACTTTACTTTGTAGGCTTTTGCGGCTTAAGTTATCTTTAAGGATTTGTTAAGCTTTTGGCAAATGGTTTTTTTTGCGTAGCACAAAATTTTGTATATATTATGTTTAAAGATTTCAGGTGTATGTATGTATTTATATATATATGTATATATGTATGTGTGCATATAGTGTATACCGTCACCTAGAATGCAAAATAATGTAACATGACTTTCACAAGTTTGCAGGCGACGAAAAAACGATATAATAGAAACCACTCATAGTGAAATAAAAGGTGTGTGTTTGCTTATAAAATGGTTATATCTTGGGTATCACACACTCATATTGAAACCGAATTTGAGTTTTGATTATAAAATGGTTACATATTGGTTATTATATCTGGGAGCGATATCCGGTTATTTTTTTTTTGTTGAAAGTTTTGAGTTTTGGTTATAAAATGGTTATATATTGGTTATCATATACTCATATTGAAACACAATTTGAGTTTTGATTATAAATAGGTTACATACTGGTTATTATATCTGAGAGCGATATCGGCTATTTTTTGGAAAATGTTGAGTTTTGGTTATATATTTTTTATGTATTGGTTATGTCTGATAGAGGTAGCTTAAAAATTCATGCATACAATATGCAATATGATGTAGTGAATCGTAAGCAATAAAAAACTCAATATCGATTTTTTCCAGATACGTTGTTTTGCATATTAATTGACGATATGGAATAATCTAAGAGCATGAGAGAACAAAAGTAACTACTTTTGCTGATCGAAGAGATAGCAGGGGCTTGCAGAAGTGTTCACTTTGAAATTATGAAGCAATATGAAAGGTCTTTTGTGTAGCACAACACAAAAGTACATTATATATATACTTACATATACATATGTATGTGTGTAAGTGCCACACATGTGTGTTTGCAGTGGTTTTTGGGGTCAAAAGAAATTAAATGTGCAGAAAAGTGCAAAGAATTATTGCGAAAAGTAATTCAACTGAAAGTTTGAGCTGTTCTAAAAAATATGTATTACTTTAACGAGTAGTCAGCACAATTCCTGCGTTATATTTAACACACCTATAATTTCATAGCACTGATTGCATTGCATTTCACTTGCAACAAGGCAACAAGGCAGGATGTGTGTCAAAATTGCTCGCACGCATAATTAAAAGCGCGCACGTGTACTTGATTACGCCAAATACTATTGTAATTAAAAGTCATATGTAAATGAGCAGCAGTACACTTACCTACATCCACTGTGCGCACGCGCCTTGAAGTAGGCAACCTAAGTGAATTTGCAGGGAAAAACTTCAAACTAACATTCTAATTACGTCTAAATAATAGTCGCATTCACTTTTCAACTAAAAACATTTCTATGCAAATACCGCTCAGGCAGCCAACTGAATGCACGCATGAATGCTGCTGCAATTTTCTTGCAGCCACAAGTAGAGCGTTGAATTTATTAACGGCATTAGTTTAGAGGCGCATTTCTTTGCATTTTTCCAATAGCTGAGACGTCACCGAAGCACAAACAACAAAGGAAACGAAAGTAGGTGAGGAACGTCAACAACAACCAACATGTGGCATAACGGTAACGACGACATGCCGACACGCCGTTAGCGGCAAATTGCTTGACATTAAGCGGAGCGTTGTACGACTTGTACAAGTTGTTCGGACGCGTGTAGTTTCTTATCGGCATCGAGGAATTTCGCATACATTCGGTAATTGCGGCAAATTAATTGATGGCGCGTTGCGAGTGACGACGCTTCTCAGCACACACGCATATACATGAACGAATAGTGACAGGTACAAGGCAGCAGTGCGGTCACATGCGCGCGTGTGTGTATATTTGCTGTTGTTGTGCTAAAAATTTTCGCATGACAAAATATGCAAATTAATAAATAATGAAAGGACAACCAAATCAAACTAGAAGTTGGCAAGGTAAAAGAACTTAAAACAAAAACAAAATATATTATTAAAATGAAATAAATAAAGAAAAGCAAAAAACGTTAACTTCGGCTGCAACGAAGCTATAATACCCTTTACAAAGAAGAAAAGTTTCCATCCAAGAATTTTTAATTGCCAAATTTTTATCGGTCATTTTGTACTTCATCTATATGCTATAGAAGTCCGATCTGAACAATTTGTACCCTTTTATTACAGCATAACCCGTCCAAATTTCGTGAAGTTATCTCACCAAATACAAATGTTTTCCATACAACGACTGGATTTAGATCAAACAGTTTGTATGACAGCCTTACGCTGTAGTAGTTCGATCTGAACAATTTCTTGGCAGATTACAGCGTTGCTTTGGAAATAATCCTTGCTAAATTTCGTGATCATATCTCCTAAAATACAAAAGTTTTCCGTATAAAGACTGGATTTTGATCAAACAATTCGTATGACAGCCTTACGCTATAGTAGTTCGATCTGAACAATTTCTTGGGGGCATACAGCGCTGTATTGGAAAATAATTATTGCTAAATTTTGTGAAGATTTCTCGGCAAATACAAAAGTTTTCCATACAAAGACTGGATTTTGATAGTTCAGTTTGAATGGCAACTATATGCTATAGTCGTCTGATTTTAAGAATTTCTTCGAAGATTATGTCTTTACTTTGTGCAATTATCTACGCCAAATTTCGTGAAGATATCTCGTCATATAAAATAGTTTACCATACAAGGGCGTGATTTTGATCGTTTAGTTTGTATGGCAGCTATATGCTATAGTAGTCCGATCTATAAAATTTTTTTGGAGATTACAGTGTTGCTTTGGAAAATAATGCCTGCCGAATTTCGAAATTAGATATCTCATCAAATGCATAAGTTTTCTATACAAAATCTTGATTTTGATCGATCAGTTTGTTTGACAGTTATATAATACAGTAATGCGATATCGGTGGTTCCAACAAAGGACTAGCTTCTTGAAAAGAATACGTAAGGACGTGCGCAAAATTTCAAACGAATATCTAAAAAAAACTGAAGAACCAGTTCGCATATAGCGAACAGACAGATGGACGGACCTACATACCTGGACACGACTCAGTACGTCATGCTGATCATTAAATATATACTTGTTATAGCCTCCGCCATTTTCTTCTGACTATTACACATTCCATGTCAAACTTAAAATACCCTGTTGTAGGGTATAAAATGCAAATATGTAAAACCGGTAGAGCGCCGAAAAGGTAAAAGTGCTCTCATACACATTTCCACGCACTCACACGTGGCACATGTGTGTAAATAACCGTATCTCCTTGTGAACTTTTGTGTAAATTTTCCGCATAAAATGCGTGTCAATCGTCACCCCAGCCGACTCGAGCATGTTGCCTTACAATTTGCCTTTGAAAAATGAGCATTTCAAGGCCACTGGTCAGCGGCTGTCCATTTTCGTATAATTTTTTCGTTATATGTGTGTGAATTTCAAAGAAAATGAAATGTGTTATTAAAATACAAACACATGAGTGCTTTTTGTTCGGAAATTCCACTTTCATATATAAAAATATTCTTTGTATCACAAATATCTTTTTAATTGCTTAGTTATTTGTGACAATTGTTTCTGGGCGGTTAACCACATTCAGAGAAGTGACTTTAATTTCAGATGTTCGAAAACTAAAAATCATAGCTTTAAATGACTTCTTAAGGCAAGATATGATAAAAAGATGGGGATTGCAAAGCGATCTTAGGTGCCCTCTTCTAAGAACGACCCACTTAACCCCAACATATTAAAGCATTTTAATATACTGATATTTGCCAATGAAGCGAGGGGTAACATCTGAATCTAACCTGCGTCTGCAGAGTGCCAAGCAGTCAATTAGGTCTGCGGAAATTCAGTAAGAGAAGTAGCCTGAGGTTGTCCCTTGGGAGACTGATTACATATTTAAACCTGCTAAGGTTGTAACCATCCACCCGGAACTCAACATGGAGCAAGCCTTGGAATTTTTCCCAATACCTCTCCTGCCTATTTCTTCTTACTTGCGGAGCAGTTCTTTTATGATATGATATGAGGACTTATCAGCCAGTTTATTTCCGGCTATATCTTTGTGACGGTTCGATAGAATATTTAGCCGTTCTCTATACTTCTGCACCAGGTGCGCTTTGATCTCGTAGGCAAAGATCGCTTTAAGTGCCGCTTGACTGTTCCTAAGTATGGTTATACGCTCGTTGCGATAGTTGTGTTGGAGGTTTATCCCTACGCACCGACTTATGGCAAAGATCTCTGCTTGAAATATGCTCAGGAATCTTCCCATAAGTATGTAGAGTTTGGTGCGTGGAACTGCGACTCATGCATCTATTCCCTCCGACGATGTCGAGCCGTCGGGTAATCATTCTTAGTGAAGTTTACCTCTTTGGCGTTGCTGTCCTTTGGCGGAAGAGCCAATGGTATTTCACCATTTTAGTCCTTCTTACGGTGGAATGAGATCCTTTTACCTTTGCCAAACAATACTGTTGTTATTTGTAGCAGTATGGAACATTTTTACATTTTGAAGGAACAAAAGATGGTCCATGAAGAATCGTTTCTCTTGTGGAGTGTAAAACTGCTGGCATATGCCGATGATATCGATATCATTGGCCATAACAACCGCGCCGTTTGTTTTGCTTTCTCCAGACTGCATAAGGAATCGAAGAAAATTAGCCTGCTACCGAAGGTGGGCAAGAAGAAATATTTCCTGTCATCAAACAAACAGAAGTCGCAGATAATTTCGGCTATTCTGTAAACAGAATTAACACCAACAACAACGTCAGTCTTGATATCCAACGCAGAATAACTCTTACGAACAGGTGCTACTCCGGACTGAGTAGACAATTGAGAAGTAAAGAACGAAGACCAAACTCTACAAGTTTCTTATTATTCCCGTTCTGCTGATCTGATGAGTCGACATTACGAGTTTTCGAGCAAAGGGTATGGTCCTTTGCGCATTGGCAACAGTTGGTTGGTTGTAAGAACATATGATCATTTATTTGACATTCCGACGTTAATTATATCCAACTGCAAGACCACATTCAAACACACCTACATACATACATATACATTTGTATGAATATACACATGTTCGTAAACGAAAAACAATTAGCCACACTTTCCGAGCGTATAATCTCACTTTCCAAAGAATCATTATAACGGAATTGGAGCCACACCCACACCCACAAATATATGTATGTATATCTGTCACTCTTATTGTTTATTGTGTTGTAATTTATTTGTTTGTAAAGAATTTTCTTTGGTGCAAATGTCAGTCTGAAAATTTGTCAAGTGCTGTGAGTATGTGTTCTGGTTCGTGCAACAAACGGTAAATTAAATTGTTGCTTAATTGACAGGACGCGCGTGTATTAAATTACCGACACTTTGACCGCGCATTCGTTGACATTGTCAAAATTCATAAAGGACATAAAGTTATGCTACATTAACAGATACACACAGCCACATACATACATATGTAAGTGTGTGTATAGCTGTGCTAGTGCTCTTGCATGCGTGTGGTCTGAATGTAATTTTGATTTGACAAATTAATTGATTTTGAATGAAGTTTTTGATTAACCCGAGGTTGTTGGAGTTAATTAAAATTTCATTACACCGGACACACCTCGATTTCACTCATAGCTGCAAACGCGTAAATGTGTATGTATGTGTACATGTTTGTATGTGTAGAAATTTGAGCTTTGTTATATAAATGAGACATTATAACTGCTTACATTTTATTTATTTGATGTTTTTGGACTAGAAAAATATGGAGGATAATTTAAAGGAGAAGAAAAGTAAGTAGACATTTGGTATACATTTAAGCATATAATATGTGAGTTATCAGAAAACTAAGTATAATATTCTATGATAAATTTTTTTTGTTTGGTGAATACGAAGACCGTGGAGAGTCGATTCGGCACCGTACTCAGCAACTCAGATTGACTTATGGAGAAGGTCCAAGAAAGTTCCAAGAAGATCCGATATTTTCGAGCCAAATTCTGTTTAGCAATAAGTTTTTTTTCTGGCTCAAGGGGTATATTAAAAAGCAAAATTTCTGCATTTGGGACGAAGAGCAAGTTGAACAGATTCAAGAGCTGTCATTTCAAACATAAAAAACAACGTCTTGGTATGGTTTGTAGGCCGGTGGAATCATCGGTCCATATTTCTTCAAAAATAATGCCGGTGAGAACATAACCATCAATGGCGATCGTTATCGCGCTATAATTACCGACTATTTAATACCTAAAATTGAAGCTCTTGATCTTCGTGACATTTGGTTTTAACAAGACGGCGGCACCTGCCACACATAGCATTAATCAATGGACTTATTGAGAGAACACTTCGGTAAGCAGATTATTTCACGTTTTGGGCCCGGTCGATAGGTCACCAAGATCGTGTGATATTACACCGTTGGACTTTTTTCTTTAGGGATACGCAAAGTCTAAAGTCTTTGCGGAAAATTCCGCTTCGATTCAGGTCATGGCGCAAACATCCAGCATATCATTCGCCAGTTGGCAGTCGAAATGCTCGAACAAGTAATTGAAAATGGTTAGACCGACTTCAAAAAGTAAATGTCAAAGAATGTTTCTTCGAATGATAATAAATAATCCCAATTAAATTTGATCTGCGTTTTTTTCTTAAAAAAAATAGAGAACTTCGAAATAGATCATACTTTTAGTCGCGGTCATACTACTTCACATAACATCATACTTTATTATTAGTTTATATCTAACTATACACTTTTTCTTTTAAAATCGATAAGGCATTCATAAGGACTTTAAAACGGTTAGGACTATTTATCTACCGTAGAAAACTAAGACAGATACAAGAAATCACAAGATGAAATATGTTATTAAATCTGGTCCTTTCACTCATCTCGCCCCGTTTCCACTTCATTTCACAGCTGCCTTAATGAGCGCTACCGCCGCTCCACTGTCACTAATAATTTAATTATTTTATTAAAATGCTTTCGCACAAATTTTATTAAAAATTAATTAACAAATGCAAATTGCGCGACTCAAACCTGAACCCCCAGAAGATTACATACAAATGACTGTCCGCGTAGTACGGGTACATACACAAGCAACAATGGGAAGTAAGCACGCGGTCCGAATAAAAATATTGGCAAACACATCATTTTCGCATTATTAATGTAAATTTCTCAGCCGATAAATCAATTGAAAACATAAAATATGCTAAAAACATAAATATGAAGTTAAGTGTTTGGCGCGAGTGTGGCGAAAGTGTGAGTAGGCTAATTTGCATATAAAACAGTTGAGTTTTTCAAAATTCATAACACACGCACAAACGCACAAACATTGACACAGTAGCACATTGGCTTTACGCATAACAACTCAATATTGTGAAAATATTGAAATTTAGTCACAACAAAATAATCCCTTGTAAAATCTGACACGGCGCCAGGGTCAGGGACTGATTGACACCGAAGCCGAAAAAACACCACCAGCGCTATTAATCATGTTGCTGACTCGTATTTGCACAGTGGATTGGTGGTGGAAAATAATCAGTTGGCATTCAATTTACTTAAAGTTCAGTAAAAACAAGTGTGGGCTAGGGATTTGTGTCTTGAGATCTATGAGTGCGATCGCGTTGGGCCGTAAACGTTAGAGAGTTAATACTTCGTACCAAAAAACAAAAAAAAACAGTTTTCTGATTGCCGCACTCAGTTTTATACGCGTCAAAGATGGCGATAAAAGCGAAAGCATGACTGAAGATAAAATTGGTGTTTATGGTACTGCTGTTGCAACAGTAATCTCGAACATTTTAGTTTTGTTGATTCGGTTTCGCGAATTTCGATGTCAAAACAGCACCACGCTTGGAAACGCCAACTATTGAAAATATCGATAAAATAATGGAAATTGTCGAATTCATCAAGAGTGTACTGTTTCGATTGCCCAGGAGCGGAAGCCAGAGCAAAAAACAGCTTGAAACTATTCAAATAAGTTTGGATACAAAAGTAGCTAGATTTTTGGGTGCTAACGAGATAAGACGAAATGATCTCATGGTCTGAGTTTCCAACTGTAAATCACAACAAAATTGACAAACACAAGGTGCGTTTTAAAGTAAAGAAGACTTTTTGAATCTCGCGCTCCCTGGTGGCGCCATCTATATGTGGGCTGGTGCGTTAGAATCTGCTATCTTCATCGATTGTCCAGTGAGAATTACATGACATTTCATGGATTGAAAGTGAAGTTATTGCGTTGTGTTATCGGTGCGAAAATGAGCTTCGAATAAAGAGTCATCATTCAATTTTTTTAAAAAACTTTTTCCGAAACTTTTCAATTGATGAAACATAGTGGTCATGAGGACATAAATGACGATCAACATGTGGGCCAATCAAAATCCGTGATCACCGGAAATTCCATCGAAACTGTGCGTGAAGTCATCAAAAATTAGCGGAAATCATCATTGAAATTCATGGAAATGGAATTGAACATCTTCAAAATATCGATTTATCGCATTTTGACCGAACATTTGGACTTACGAAAGGTGTGCGCACGGTTTGTTCCTCACAAATTGATTGACGACCAATTGCTCAAAACCAGACATTCGGAGAACATCATTAAAGAGGCCAGAAAGGACAAATTGTGATTGGTGACGAAATGTGGTGTTTCCAATATGATACCGAAACGAAACGCCAGAGTGCATAGGACGAAAAGTGAAGACAATACTGATTTGTTTTTATGATTCCAAGGGTATTGTGCACAAAGAGTTTGTTCCAACCGGCCAAAACGTTAATGCGGTATTCTACCTTGAAGTTTTGAAGCGTTGGGTGCGCCGTATTCGTCGTTTTCGGCTCGAATATCGCGAAGATGAAAGTTGGCGTTTGTTGCGCCATAATGCGCCGAATGATTGACGAATGTGACCGATTATTTGACCAAAAATAACTTTTTCACCATTAACCACTCCCCCTATTCACCTGATATGGCATCGTGCGACTTCTTCCTTTTCGGAAAAATGTATTTGCCATGAAAGGAGAGCGTTAGCAGACGTAGAGGCCATTCAAAAGGCTTGCCCCGGCATACTGGCGTCTAATTCTGGCCAACGAACTGAAACACTCGTTCGACATGCTTTTTGACCATGCAAGAAGCTGTATTGAAGCAGTAGGAGACTATTTTGAATAAAATAAATTGATTTTGCTGAAAAAAACATTTTTTTTTTTGTAAGTCTTGTTTACTTTGGAACGCACCTTGTATTTAGGGGCAAATACCTAGAATGTTCGGTTCCTTAATTAGGAAGATGCCGCTGTCCAGCTGCTTGATATCCTCGTAAGAGTATTCTGATGGTATTACGTAACTTAATAACGCCGTAAAAAATATTTCGTTAGGGCAACTAAACATGTTCCAAATACAAAATTTTGGGGTTGTAATTAAGATTCGTGAAATTCACAGCGAGATTGGTGTCTAGAAGTCGTCAATCTGCAAGTAAATGCTTAAATCCGATTTGGACTCTCACATTTAATCAGTTTTTGGTTAAACTCGGGTATGTATTTTGGTCTGATTTTCCTAGGTTCCACAGTCGTAAATGGTTACGATTAAGCTACATATATTTCTTATAGAGTCGGATGGTCTAAACTCGTTGGATTATGGCAAAAATGACGATTGGCTTACTCGAAGAGCTCAACGGTTCGTTAATATGACTTAAATAAAATTATTAATCTCATTCAGGGGAAGCTAAAAGTAAAGAACAGTAGACAGTTATTTCAATAACTTTGCGGAATTGATTCTATAATAAAAGCAAACGAAGTTTTCCAAAATTGTTCGCCACAAATGTAATATCAGCTTTCATATCGCATTATGTGTGAATAAAATGAAAGTTTGATCTGTACCGACCACTGTACATCATCACAAATATGCCCTAAGAAACACATACACAATTCTCTATATATATTTGGTATATGCGCCACTTGTTGTTAGCAACAGTCACTTTAGCGCGCTGTTTTGCTGAGAAACTCAAGTGGCGGAAGAAATTCTATAAAACTTGTTATAAATTGCTTCTGCATATAAATTGGCGTTAATGTTGTTGGAATCTGCTCTAAGTAAGTAGGCAGCGATCGGTTTCTAAATAGCCATGTAAATGTAAAAATAAACAGTTTACACTTTCGCATCAACTCATGTATACTTAGCGAAATATAAGGCACGCTTAGTGCAGCGCATTTTAGCTATGCAAACAGCCCAAATTTATGCAATGATTTTTAAACTTTCACATTGAACTGATGAACTAAACTAAGGTATAAACTTGTATATTATATAGACATCTATAGAATAACTTGTTAATTATTTCTTTTTGAAACAGTAATAACTATAAATAATATCGCAGCGATAAAGTTCAAACGATAATATTGACCAAATGTTAATCACTGAGTGTAGAGATTAGTGTAGACTTGGTATTCTACCAATTATCAAGCAGATTAAAGAACAAATCATTAAAATGAACTAGCGTGTGCTTTGACTTACTCGGGGCTTACTCAGGCACATACATACTATACTTGCGGTCAAAAAAAGTCTATTAAGAGTATAGAGAACTTGCTGCGAAGGAAAAGTTAAGGCGATCGTTTTGAAAATACAATTTCTATAACAGCGAAAATGCAAAATTTTCACAAAGTTGATTTAAATATCGAAACCATACGCCGACGGCTTAGAGATGTGGTTTTATAAGGCAGATGCCCTGCCAAAAAGCCACTATTAAAGCAAAAAATTAAGGCAAGGTAAGTTGACAAAACTTGCTTTATGTTCGCCGTTCAGGTGATGGTGTGGTCACAGCAGAAATTTGTAGTAAAATTAAGTTTCTGTAAAGACTTCTAGACTATGTTGATAGAATAATGAATGCACAAAAATATGCAACAGCGGTTAACAATTTTAAGTACCCGTAATTGTAGAGCATTATCCTTATACGAATCGTCTAATTATCCAGTATAACTCAGCGTTATGCCCTCGTGCAAAGTGGCTAAGTTTAGATTAGGAAGAAATCTTGTATACAACTTCTACACAATAATGGTTTACATGATCCTGTTCAGTCCAAATTTTTATTTCTATTTGACCGATACATTTACGATTTAAGGATTCAACGCTTGAATTGGTCTGGAAATTCACGCTATTTAAACCCTTTTGAAGACTTAAGGAACATAATAAACAGTTAAGTTGCTAAAAAGAAGCTAACAAATAAAAGTTAATTGATAAATATTTTACAACTGGTTTGGTATGGTCCCGTTAGAAGAAAATCAATTGAGATTCTACAGAATTTCATGCCTTCAAGAACAGAGGCAGTTATTGAAACCAAAGTAGGAGTGACGCGTTAATAGAAAAGCCTATTGAGAAGCCTATTTTCCTAACGTTAGTGCTTCAAATGATTAGTCGCTTGAAATGAACTTCACATTTTTGCGTCCGAAGAACAACAAAGCGGCGTCTGCCGACGGATTGCCGGCAGAGCTATTCAAATACGCTTGCATCAGCTTCTTTGTAGAATATGGTCGGACGAAAGCAAGACCGACGATTTGAACTTACGTGTGGGATAAGCCTCCTCAAAACACCATAGTTCTATCAAACGTACTGCGTGAAAGAGTAAAGCAAACCGTCAAAAAATGGATTGGACCATATATGTGTGGTTTTAGGCCTGAAAAATCAACAACTGAAAAGACCCGTGGAAAGAAGATCTACATACACCATCACTTCGTCGATTTTAAAGCTGCTTTTGGCAGCAGGAAAAGAAATTGCCTCCATTAATTCGGTATCCCCGCAAAACTAATACGGCTGTGTAAACTGACGTTGAGTAATACCAAAAGTTTCTCCAGAATCGAAAAGGACATCTACGAGGCCTTCGATACCAAACGAAGTTTCAGACAAGGCGACTCCCTATCGTGCGATTTCTTATTTCTATTGATGGAATAAATAATAAGAGTTTTAGAGCTTAATAGAAAAGTTATAATATTATATAGAGTGTACAGCTGCTGGCCAATACCAATGATATTGATATTATTTGCCTCAACAAACGCGCTGTAAGTTCCGCTTGCTTCTAATTGGAAGAGGAAGCGAAGCAAATAGATGCGGTAGTAGTAATCGGAACTTGGCTTCCATGTCACTATAGACAGTCATAACTTCGAAGTCATAGATAATTTCGTCTATCTTGGAACCAGCCTTAACACCTACATATAACTGTGTCAGCCTCGAAATCAAACGCAGAATAACTTTTTCCAACAGGTGCTACTTCGGACTGAGTAGGCAATTGAGAAGTAATGAAGTATTCCACGCAGTACTCGCCGGAGGAAGCGGAGGAAGAGGAAGACTTCCACTCCGTTGAAAATGCCAGATGGAGAAGGACCTGTTTATACTTGGAATTTCCACTTACCTCCAAACAGCGAAAAGGAAGAATGACTGGCGCGCTGTTGTAAACTCAGCTATAACCGAGTAAGCGGTGTCTACGCCAATAAAGAGGAAGCATAGTTTCTATTGTAGCACAATTAATTATAATTAAGAATTGTATAAACATCGAAAGTATCTACATTTGATTGCTGGTTTTCTCTCTCATTTGTTATCCCTTATTTAATCGGCTCAACACAAATTAATTCGCCGTAATCCAACAATATATATATAATTATAAACAAGGAAGAACTATTGCATCAAATAAATAATAAATAATAGCCCAAAAAACAACAACAACAACAACAACAAAAACAACCAGAACAACTATACTATAGGGTTTATATTATTTGGCTTAATGTTCATTTATTAAATTAAAGAAATTGGCAAACTCTTGTGGGAATGGCGAAACCGTACCCAATTTAAGGTGCAAATACCAGCTAATTTGACATTCGTCTGACAGACAGCTTTCAAACTACCGCTAGGCTTGGGCATGTGTTTTAATATGTTTACTACATACATATGTACATATATTCAGTTACAAATAGCATCCCTGTTAACACTTGCGGAGAAAGTGTGGCAGGTGTGCTCACGAGGCGCTGAAACGGCTTAATTTAATGATGCAGAAAATTACCTTCAATGCTGATAGGTGCGGGTCAGTGGGGATAACATAAAAAAGCGGTTAAACGCAACGAAAAGTGTAGTTAATTAGGCTAAGCGTTCAAACAAATACAATTATGTATAAATATTACATAAGTGTAGGCTATGAAAAAAATATGATGATATTTCTGAAATATGAACTGTAACAAAATTGATCTAAAATTAAAATTAACACCATTGTTAAGTTTTTTTTTTGCAAAATCACCGGTTTCACGCTGAAGTAATGTATTTGTATTATATTCCGCTAGAGCTGTGTAGTTGCTTTGCTTTAGAAATATTTTCTGGGACTTTCACTAATTTCAAAGAATTTTGATCCAAAAATTACTCAGTCCGTTGAAGAGAACAATAAGTTTTTAGACTATTAGCTGAACCTAAGCTTTAAAAGCTTGCGTGAAAGCTCATGCGAGAATTCATCTTACTCTTAAAAGCTATCGATATTGACAAAAAGTTTAAGCTTTAGCTTGGTTTAACTGCGCCGGAGAAATATTGTTCAAAATGAGTTAGTTTAACTAAGATTTGTTGATTTTTCAAAACGGAGAGTATACTGTTTTCGAATACATAAACATATATTATATACATATATAATTTATGTATAGTATATGCTATATGCACACTTCACAATTTTACTTTAAATATATAAATTTACAACTGTGTGCGTGTATAGTGTTTATTAAGGAAATTTTCGCTCTTAATCGTATCGTCCATTTTCTCATTTTTCACACCTTTTAAGTCGTAAAATTCACACCTTTTCGCGAGTAAATTATTGGTAATTGTAGCTTTGAACGAACCGAATTTCCTTTAGTAGCGAAATTTTTAAGTGGACACCTACAGCGTGTCATTTATTTGATGACCACTAATGATAGGGTTGACAAGCCTTTTGAATGACTTTAAAAATATTGTGCCTCAGGAAAGGGACTATATTACAAGCAACGTAAGTAAATGGGTGAATAAGTTTATGCTTTAAAGTCATAATTTTTTTTTTTTAAATGTGACGCTGTGATTTAGTGGTTAGCAGTATAAATTACTACTCCGCAGGATAAACTTAGCATACTTTTGTCCCTTTCCCTTTCATTAAATCATAAGATGATCTGCTAATTATACTATGCAGCCTGACAGTACCTGGAGGATTTTCAGTGAAAATAAATAACTTTTAAACCAAAAGAATCCATAATCAAAAAAATATCATTAAAGATTTGGATCCCGGTAGGCTATACGATTGGTAGTATATTTAAATCGGTGGTTGATTCATAGATATTTAAATTAAAGTGAATTTACTTAAATTTTACGATGCAACTAACAGGTTATCGAAGAAGATGGTCTTTTTTGAAAGATCACGCGTGACTCATGTTAAGCTGTCGTAGTATTTTTGTTCAGTATTGGTTGGCATTTCATCGTGGAAAGACCTAAGCTTGAACAACGTTCAAAAATAATACAAAAATTAATTATTATAATACAAAAATTCACATTCGCACTGACGTATGAAACAACTTGACGTATTTTACGTCGAGATCAGTGTTGAGGGGCACTTCTGGCTCAACCAATTTATCCCAAATAATGTTCTTTTGAATGATAATAAAAATTCCCTATCCAATTTGAAGTTTCTGTGTTTTGTCATTAAGGGGGTATTCTACTCAAGAATTTTGAAAAATTCGATTTTTTTTCATATATTTAAAGTTTAGACCCTTAAGAATATATCCTCCAAAGGATTTTTAAAAATTAAAATTATTTTAAGAGCTACAGTTACTTTAGTGACGCACTAATAAATGACTTAGACTGCCTGAAATTTGGCTCACTTTTTTAAAAACTTTTTTCTCGAAACTACTTTTTTCCACACGGTACCGGCATTATCTCAAGTTCTATATAACTGATTTACTTGAAATTTTGTGTGAACCTTCCTTATATGATCCTTTATCGTTCCTACTAGCATCGTGTCAAAATTTTTGTTTGTAATATTTTAAAAAAAAGTTCAGGAATTTCAAAAACAAAAGCGTAAAAAATTATTTTTATTTTCAGGCAGTCGCCATTTTTCAAAAAAAAAAAAAAATAAATAAAAATAAAAAAATTTCCGTGTTCCCTGAGTTCGGGACTGAAACAGCATCCTTACTGATTAAGAATTTTTTTTGATTTTTTTTTCAGACCACCAGGAGAGTCAGGATCAATGTCACCAGAATACGCCATTTTTTTTACACCTGTCTCTCCTCCCCACTCTAATTATTTTAATTTTTAATATATTTTTGTAAAATTTTTTTTTCTCTATTCCTAAGATATCAATAAAAACACCATAAATAAATGGATGGTAAAAATATTTTTTGGTGTTTTTTTTTTAAATAAAATTCAAAAAACTGCCCAAAGTATGATTTCTAGACTAGAATACCCCCTTAAATGAGAAGGGAACCTTGAAATGGATTACACTTGAGTTCTTCGTTTCAAAGGTTGAATATTCGATTTTTGTGACATCGGATCGTACAAGTAAATAGTTGACTCGAGTTTTGTCTGGCTGTTTATGATTCGAATATGATGAAATATTTACCCAGGTACCAACGAATATAGAAGAAACTTGCAAAAATAAACGGAATGAGATTATATCCCCACTAAAGAGGAACTTTCCTTGGATCTTATAATTTTACTGTTTATAAGTAGAGAGTCAATGACGTTGTCAAAATAAAACTTTAAAAAGTAAGGTCTTAAGGTATGCCATCCCACCTGTAAAATTACCGAAATCTGATCTCCCAGATACCGAGCGTCTGAAATATAGAGGAAATCTATTTTAGTTTAGTGTGTACTTGTATCAAAATAGGTAAGTTCGGGTTAATACCAGCGTAAGATTTTCGAACTTGATTTAGTTGACTTTATGCACAACTCCAATATTTAGTGAACATTTTTTCTGTTAACAGTTTATTTCTTTTCAAGCTTAGAAAAAGAACCAAAAGAGGTTGGTGAACGTAGGCAAATTACTTGAAGGCCACATATCAAAATTCCTCGCGTCTTGAGACCGACGTCAATGTTGGAATTAATTTGAAAAAGTTATGGCTTTGTACTATATAGTATATCTGAATCAACATAAGTCCCAACAATAATCTAAGCCCAGATCCCTCTCGAACAAAAATTACACTCTATAAGTCTCTCATTATTCCCGAGATGAGAACGTACTTAGAGCTTTCGAGTGAATAGTTTTTCCCCAAGATCTTTGGAGCCGTTCGTGTGACTTTGATATACATAGATAAGTGCATGAAAATGCAACGAGTGTGATGGCTAGCTCTTGTCGGTCGCTTGGAAGACGATGCACCAACAAAAAACTCTTTCGACTCCAGACCTATCAGTGCACAACGGAAGCATAGCGCGATAGAACGACCAAGTGCATAGCGGCCTAACTGTACTTGGATTCTACAACAGGCGTGACCTCCTTTTTGAGTAATCGCCAACTTTAATGCCATTTTCGTTATGTAAAGAATATACTTCGCTCAACTTAAGGTCAACATAATCGTCATACTGAGCGTATTATTCGCAACACCATCACCCATCTTGAGACCCAGCATTCATTATTGGATAATACTCGACCGAAAAGACTACGTCCAACAGGCAGTGAAAAAATATAGCAGGTAGCTGAGTGTGTATATGAAGACTGTAGATAGTCGATTTGGCGCCATTCGCAGCAAGTCGGACTAACGTATGGAACGACCTGGCGCACTTTACGCCGAGATTGTAAATTTAAAGCGTACAAAATTCAGTTTGTGCAAGAACTGAAATCGCTCGACCTTTCCAAGCGGCACCGCTTCGCTCTTCGGCTCTTGAGAAGTTCTAAGGGATAAGTAGCAACATGAAGGGATTTAAGAGCTGGCATTTCATCTATCGCATCAATCAATACATTAATTGAGATAACTATTCGGTGAGCAAATAATTTCACGTTTTGTGCCGGTCGATTGGCCACCAAGACCTTGTGAGATTTTTTTCTGTAGGGATATGTAAAGTCTTAATTTTGTGCGGACAATCTAAATGAGCCAACGAAAATTGGACTCAATATATGCCCCATCTGAGATGTAGCCACGGTCAAAATTTTAAAGACATAATCTTCAAAAATGCGAAAGAATTTTCTTTCGAATGATAATAAACATTCTCCATTAAGTTTGAAGGTTCTGTAATTTTTCTCTAAAAAAGTAGGGAACATCAGAGTGGATCACCCTTTATTATTTGGTTTAGCGCTAAATAAGAAAGAAAAGTGTCCAAAGCTTATATCCCAAATATAATAGTCTCTTTGCTTGATTTTGTATTACAAATATCTCTTTAGAGTAAATTAGGTTGATTCTATTATGTATTATAGTGGGTGCTAGTCACTTAAGTGCTTTCATTCTACCAAATTTACATTTTTTTCTCCACTTGAAAACACAATGAAAACAAGCTCAACTAACGTTATTCGCTCGTATGTGCTCGTTACATCAGCTTTGTACAACAAAAAAAAAAAAAAAAAAAGAAAAAAAAAATGCAATTTGCGATTATTGAAAAAATTACATGAAAACATAGGTGGATTAAACGATTTTCCAAGCATATGCACGTATTGCGCTCGCATGTGTACTTAAGCAAACGCAGGTTAATGCAAACTATGACCTGCATATGGCTTCAGCCATGTGCCGCACAGACCACACCCACTCACATCAGCATATCTGAAAATTAGCGATGGTCCTCTGGGGAAATGCATTTTAATGAAACTGCTGTTTTCCTTATTTCGGTTGTTGTTTTTGTACTATTTGGTATTTGTGGGTAATAAAGCGACAACTTAAGTTAAAAACACGAAGATAATCACGATAATCGGACGGTGGCCTCACTGCGTGGCACTATAACGCAGTCTTCTATACACATACACACACACACTCCCTTACTATGCAAGGAAATCACCTTTCGATAATATTCGATACGTGCAACTTGTTGATGAAAGACAATCCGCTTAAGTGTACAGTGACACACCGACGCTAGGCTGAGTACTCAGCACTCAATGCTCGGTACTTCCACTGCAGTCTTTGTTTATTTATACTCACATGTAATATTTGTGGAAATGAGTAGCAATACTCTTGGTTAGGAGTTTCCACATGTGGCACGCGCAGACACACACCCCCTTCGTCCGCCTTTTATAGTATATGAAGTCGTTGAGAGTCCTGCAGGGTTTCGTGTTGGCTATTGTCATATGCGAGTCTGATTGTGCTCTAATTGAGGTTATGTGAATTAAATTTTTTTTGTATGGTTGCATGCAACATGCCATTTTTATTTCGGTTTTGGTGATTTATTTATTATATTATTCAACATTGTGTTTGAACATATTTAAAAGCTAACTAGTTTTTATTAATGTAGTTAATCATACTATTGTAAAACAACCCAAAGGTGATCTAGTGATTGATGCTCAGAGCTTACAGAAATTATTGAGTGAACACTTCCCCAGTCTATTGAATGCCAGCGAAAGCGTAACCCCAGGAGATTGGAGGATTGTGCCAAATCCTTTTCCGAGTTTATCTTCTATAAGAGTGTACAGCTGACCAGCTGATATTGATATTATTGACCTCAAAACCGCAACGTTAGTTTTGCCTTGTCCAGACTGGTAAAGGAATCGGTGTGGTAGTGAACGAGGGCAAGTCGAAATATCTCCTGTCATCAAAGAAACAGTGGTCGCACTCGCGATTTGGCTCCCACTTCAGTCACAACTACGAAGTCGTTGATAATTTCGTCTATCTCGGAATCAGCATTAACACCAACAACAACGTCAGCTTCGAAATCCAACGCAGAATAACCCTTGTCAACAGGTGCTACTTCGGACTGAGTAGGCAATTGAAAAGTAAAGTTTCTCCCTCGACAAACAAAGACCCAATTCTACAAATCACTCATCATGCCTGTCCTGTCTATGTGGTGCAGAGGCATGGGCGATGACAACATGTGATGTGTCAACGGTACGAATTTTCGAGAAAAAAGTTCTCCGTAAGATTTTTAGACCTTTGCGTATTGGCAACGGTTAATACCGCAGTCGAAATAACGCTGAGCTATACGTGATATGTGACGGCATTGACATAATTCAGCGAATCAAGGGACAGCGGTTACGCTGGCTATGTTATGTCGTCCGAGTGAATTAAAACACTCCAGCTCTGAGAGTATTCGACGCAGTACCCGCTTGGGAAAGCAGATGCAGAGGAAGACCTTCACTTCATCGGAAATACCAGGGAGAGAAGCACCTGGCTAAACTTAGAGTTTCAAATTGTCGTTAAACAGCGTAAAAAACATGGCAGAAGGTTTCTGAGGATTTTCAATGGGGAAGAGTCGCTGGAGAATAGACGCACTGAGATTTTTCACGGTAGAGTTGAAGCTAAAAGGGAAAGTTGGAGGGAGTAAGAGCACTGTAGCGTCTTTCAGGCAAAAGTGGCCTAAAATTGAACGCAGGAGATCTTTTGAACTAATTGAACTTAGCAAAGTTTATTTAATGGACCTTGTCCGATAGGCATGTATGGAGTAAAGCTCAAAACTGTGATAGACGGAAGTTGTCAAGGCACTTTCTTATCCATTATCCAACCTTTGCAAGACAGAGCATGAAATATCTTGGCTGTCCTTCGGTAAACCAGGAGACATGGCCGAAACTGACATTAGACAGCTCTACAAATGTATGATAGGCTCAAAGCGCTTTGTTAACGATTTGCAAGGTAACGACATTTCAGGATGTGCAAATGACCTCGCATTGCATTTGGTAAGGATACAACGTCGCTAATCAAGATATTTCACAATTATATTTTTTAGGCACTCCATTAGTTTTAATCGGTATTTTGATTATTATAAAAATGTGGCAACACTTTCAATAAATTTTTTATTTATTTTTTCTTAACTTTAATTCAATTTAATTTTTTTAAATTTTTTTAAATTCAATTAACAAAATAATTTCAGCATTTATTTAACTTTATTTAAATCTTGATATCCGTTCTTTATCTCTAGATGGCCTACCTACCTTTTTTATACTCTGAGCAGGAAGTTTGAAACCTCCAGTAGGAAATGTCGGAGACCATATAGTAATATGTATAAATGTTCATATATCTGTCTGATCGTCTATCTGTATAATATAGACTTGAGAACTGGACCTTAATTTTTTGAGGCATCGATTTGAAAATTTGCATACGTTCTATTTTCCCAAGAAGCTACTCATTGTCAAAATTGCCTATATCAGAGCACTACAACATATTTCTGTCATACAAACCGACCGATCCAAACAAGGTCCTTAAATAGCAAACTGTTTTTTTGTTTTATACGAAATTTTAAATGACTAAAATGGTTGTTCTACAGGAAGTATTTTGTATTGAAAACATTAGTTCAATATTTTATTTTAAGTTGAATATGCATTAAATTCCATGCGTATACATTTTTTAAGAGTTCATATGCATGTATTACATACAACACAATTTTTACATATAGACGCTAGTTTTTCTTGCAAAGAAGGCAACAAAGCACCGTATTTATTAATCCAAGCTACCGCACGTCACCACCAATCAAAATGCGTGGCCGACACCACGAAATGACAGCACCGCACCGAAAGTGCACACAAACACACTCACGAATCTGAAACGGCGTGGAGCCTCGGCGCACAAGTGTTTCGCATAATTAACGTCTGATTGAATCGCTGCAGGCTGAACAAATGACCTTTAATAAGTGCCTACACAGCTCGACAATTAAGCAATGCAGCGCCGTTAGACTCGTAGAGCTCGCCTCTATGCATACACACGCAAACGCACAGCCATACATCTATAGTTACTGTATGAATGCTCTCGCCTGTAAGTATGCCTCGCAGCGCAGTGCGTATAATTAAGGCGAAATGCAACTCTGGCATATGAAAGTGGTGATTTCTATGCAAATCTTGTTTAATTACAAAACTGCGAAAATGCAAGCGTCACTTCAATAACGGTCTAATGGCTAAATAATAGCGAAAAAAAAATGGTTTTCTCTTTATGCTTTTTAATTGTTTCATTCCGGAGCTTGGCTTTTCCGAACTGGCAAGCAGTCACTCTCATGTTAGTTGGTAAAAAATAAAAGGCGCTTGAAGGTAAAATTTAATTACGGTTGGCATACTGGCATGACACAAAGACAGGACTCAATTTTTTCATACTAGTTTAAATAGTTTTGTAGGAGTAAAATAATTTTATTTTTCCCAAATGGGAGCTCTCAATATGACGATTGGCTTAGAAATGTAATTAATATTAATAATTCACGACATTTCATATTTCGTGGTAAAAAAAGGAAACAGTTTTAAAAAAATCAAATCAAGAAACAAGAAAAATCAGTTATACGCGAAGCCAGTCAATTGAAAATTTAAAGAGGTAACAAGGTTTAAATATCTCAGGAAGACTTTCAAATATTCATAGTAACTGAAATAACTATTTTTCGATCAGTTTAACATTTAGATGAATTAGACTATATCAAAAAGTGTTTTCTTTTAACAGAGACGAAGTAGTCAAAATCTAAATGAAATTCTTGAATAAATGAATATTATCATGAATACTGGCATTAATGTAGGATGAGCATAACTATGGAAAACTAAATAAAAACTAAAAGAGATATAAGATACAATATATTGGCCTTAAAACAGTTCCTGTTTGGTTGAATTCTGTTTCAGCCCAGACTCCTTTAGCTAACGAATAGCTACTTCGAATGCTGTTGTAGAAAACAAACGGATCCGATTTCACTAATAATATTTTCGTCTAAAGTCCTGTGTTTGCAACAAAGATTCTTAAGATATAATTGAAATATAGCCAGTTCTCGAAACTTATAGGAAAGAAACCACCCTATTATTTGTGGAAGAGAGATTTCCCCATATATGTGACCTGGTCTATGGAAAGGGGGCTTAGGTCTCAAAAAATCAATTTTCACTTTTTAGTTGATTCGGATGGAAGATGAGATGCTTTTTCACGTGATAGAATCCAAAAAAAAATCCTCCTGCTTTACTTCAACAACAGATAGGTCAACCTTAACAAAACTTTGTTCGGTATCATCTTCTGCCTGAGATACACATACTTCGTCTTCATCATAATCGCTCCCTTTTCGTAGACCAGGTCACATATAGATACTGATATGAGAATTGTTATGACTGAGGTAAAAGTATTTGACATTTTTTACGCCCGAGAATATAGTTTCCGTGCTGAAGGCGCTTCGAAGTTCAAGTGAAATCAGTTTACTGCCAAGAAGCATTTGAAAGAACTTGAACACAAAAATTTCACAAGGACTTTTTAAATACAAAAAGACATTCTGCAGCTGAAAATTATACGGTTCGCTTTGGAATGTCAGTACACTGAATTCTAATTAAGAAAACATACCGCTTTATGAATGGGTCTCCATAAAGTCCTCGGAGCGATCGCACGTGAAGGACACTGTAGACGTGTCTTACATCTTTCACAACATCATCGAATTGGTTACTAACTTTGCGATCCGGATACAGCCAAGTAGTTTGATGACTTTTCTTGTGCTGGTATCTAGTACTACAGACAACTATATTTCGAGCGAACGATCTCTATCATTTGACGAAATCCCTTCGCGAAAATTGACACAGTTTATTATCTCAGACGTTGCTCCAATCTACGAATAAACTATTCCGACCTATTTTAAATCATTTTATGCTAAAAAATATATACTTGTGAAATATATTACAGCTTCAATATAGCCGAAGTTAACTGTTTTTTTTTTGCTTTTAAAAAAAAAAGGTGGGAACACCTTGAAAAAGCTTAGTTAAAAACTACTGGTGGCAAGATTGTTTGATTAATTATTTTTTTTTTTTTGTAAAACCGCAGGTATTTATCACATAATTTTAGAGAATCTCTCTGTTAGTTTAATAAATGCCAATATTTCTTTCTTCACATACTTCAATTTCCCTACCATAAATTGAATATTTGAACTTTTAAAACAAAACTCGAAGAAATCAGCAGTGTGTGAACCAAATTGAATTTGCAGACTTTATGAGCGCAGCGACTTTCGAAATCGATTTTGATTGATCCAATTTTGCATGTGATAATATGCTGCACAACGAATGCCAGAAATTGAGTGAGAAAACGACATCAAAGAAGGCAACGCAGTTGCACCAATACACATACAAGCAAACGTTGTTGTAGTTGTTGGCTACGCACACCCAAGTCACATTCGGAGATAGCATAAGTGGATAAAGTGCCAGCACTACTTATGCCCCAGTGAAAATTGAAAGCGAAGTGACAGGAATTGAAAAGAAATACTCCTGTGGATATAAATAGAAAGGAGCAAGAAATTTCACAGCAAAGAAAGCAAAGCAGTTATTTTCGCTAATAGAAATTTTTGCAGATAAAAAGGCGACAAATTGAATTTGCAAAGGTCACACATAAGTGACACTTGATACACTTGACGCGCGGCGCAAATTAACGCACATACACACACACACACTTGTATATGAGTGCATGCGATTCCTGAGTTTTTGATGGAAAAAGTGAGGGCCTGTGGGTTCTGCGACAGGATACACTTCAATTGGACCTCAATGATTGAGCTTGGCATTTGGTTAGCTTTTAAATTATATCCGCACAACACCTTGAAACCTAAATGACCCTACTGTGGGTATTCTGAGCTATCTTCTCACCACTTTGCCTCATTTCAAATATCCTTGGATTTATTATTTCAAAATTCAATTTGCGAAAATTTTATTGTGCGTGTAAAAATGAATAATCAATGTGTTGGTGAATTTGTATGTGTCTGTGTGTGTGTGCTGGCATGCTTGTGTGCCTTGTCAGGTGGTAGGCTTGCGTGTTTGTAGTCACCCTTCCGCCTCAGTTTTATAACAAGCAAATGTATATATAGATATGTATGTGTTTTGGTCCGTAATTAGTTGGAAAGCGGTTCATGTCCATTAAAGTATCGAATTTCAAATATTAAAATACCGTAAAATCGAACATCACAGCAACAAATGTTTATATATGTTATATAAGATACTAATGGACAACTTGGCTTTTGCGGCTGAATTTGCAAATGAGAGACGAGCGTATAGATGGAAAGAGATTACAATGAAGTATATTATAGATGAAGATGAATGATGAAGATCTCTTAAATTAAACTAATTACTCTAACTTTTTTATTTCATATGAATAAAAAAAAGTCTTTAATATGGCATCTTTACGTTATAGGGATCCCATATCGGTGGTTTTGAACGGCTTCTTGACGAGAAAATTTCGGAGGGAATAGTTCGTATACATATATGTACATACGGATGGGCATAGGGACATAGCTAAACCGACTCAGCTGGTCACGCGTAATCTTAGTAGAAGTACATTTTTCAATAGCATTTCTTTGACAAGTCACGCGTGAGCCATGTCAAGCTGTCATGTTACTTTTGTTCAGTAAATTCACATTCAGTAAAAAATGTTCGTTCGTGCTTCGTTCAATTTACGGTCAACATAATCGGCCTACTGAGCGTATATTCACCACACCATCACCCATCTTGAGACCCAGCATTCATTATTCGATAATATTTGACCAAATAGACCACGTCCAGCATGCAGCGAAGAAATACAGCAGCCGATTCGGTGCCGTTCGCAGCAACTCAGACAAAGGTCCATTTATGACTCAATGGGTATGTAAACAAGCAAAATTCCCGCATTTGGGACGAAGAGCATCCAGAAAAAATAACGTTATGATGTGGTTTAAGTGTCAGTGAAATCATCGGTATAATTTTCAAAAATAGTGCCGGTTAGAATGTAACTGTCAATGGCGATCGCTATGATAACGTCTATTTTATGACTGGAGGATTGGAGGTCGACATTTAGTTCCAACAAAACGGCGCCGCTTACCACCCATCGCAATAATCGATGATTTTATGGAGAGAACAATTAGGTGAACAGCTAATTTCCCATTTTCGGTCGGTCGATTGGTCACCAAGATCGTGTTGTATCACACCGTTAAAATTTTTCCTGTGAGGATATGTAAAGTCTAAAGTCTATGCGGAGAATTCCGCTTCGAATCAGATCTTGGAGCAAACATCACGCGTGTCATTCGCCAGCTACGAGTCGAAATGCTCTAATGAAAAAATGGATGGACATCTGAAACGTAGCTGCGGCCAACATTTGAAAGATATAATCTTCAAAAAAATAAATACCAAAAAATGTTCATTCGAATGATAATAAACATTCTGCAATAAATTTGAAGTTTCTGTGTTTCTTTCTATAAAAAATGTAAGGAATCTCGAAATGTATTCGATGTTTGTTTCTATTACAAACTTAGTGAAAATTTAATATGCCCTATTCAGGGTATAAAAATATGGTGTAAAATCTAAAGAAAGAAATATAACCTATATCTTTTCTAGACGAGCTAAAATTATGGTTTCTATGTTGGTCATTAACTTCATACAAATGTTTAAAACGGAAATTCGGATGAGCTGTACCTACTAAATTCGACATGCAAAGAAATAGCATGAAGACAATAACCTCTTCGGGAAATAACAATCCAGCCATAAGTAGCAGCAAAGGTGTTAAACATTCTGTCGCTGATAGTAGTCCTCAATACGTATGTACATCAACAGAGATGTTAAAAATTGGAAAAAAATAAAAAAAATTAGGAAAGTTGGAATCAGAATAGGTCAGTTGACCAGGGCTTGAGTGTGGAAACAAGCGGATAACGGATACTGAGATTAGCACAATAAGTGCTCCACAGGTGAGGAGACTCCTTTAAATAGATAATCGTCTATGTTGGTGGATTGGCAGATAATTGTCGATTAACATGCATACATAAATTTTAAGCTTGCTTTGCTCCAATCCTGGTTATCATCCTCATCCGTACCTGCCCTGCATTTCGTGAAATTCACTTTTCCAATATTTTCAAGCTGCGATTTTATGTGTAGGCCCTCTGTAATATTACACTTTTGCCTGGAAGTAGTAACGTTTTTGGTCTGTCGACCATCAACTCTACCCTCAAGTAAGTTCGTGGTAGCCCTGTAGGTCCACTGCTTCAAACAATCTTTAAAAGAGAACAGCTAAAGTATGTTCCTAACTGTGCGCTGAACGAGCTAGCTTTTCTGCCTTTCTTCTTCTTCTTTATTGGCTTTTCCTTCTACTCCTATGATTATTTGCTGTGAGTTTAGTTTTTGCCAACTTGCATAACCTTTTACAGTGAGGCTTGGTATATGCGTTACGGATAGCTTTAATTTCCACTTGTTATCTCTTGTTATGCCAAAAATTTCGACTTGAAACACTAAACTGAACACTAATTGAACTTATATATTGATACGAAATACTCTTAGTAAAGTGGGTGCCAATAAAACTGGAAATCAACTTTTTACTCTCCATACCCGTTCTCTAGCAATTTTCTCCAGTCCTAAAACACCAGGGAAATGTTAGATAATTACCGAGACTATGACGTAGATTAGGGTTGATCGATGTGTTGATTCAAAATTGTTGGATCTCACTAGGGCATATATTTGTCCTTTGTATTGTCCAAAAATTCCTCAAAGTGCATCACATCATAGATCGATGAAGCCCTTTCAGCTTACCATAAATTTGTTAAAGCATAAATTTTTCAGAGGTGTGCCTGCCTCTGAAAAATTTAGCGTAGTGGATTGATATTGAATATATGAGAAATTTCAATCTGGCAAAAGCCGAGCATTAGAAGAGAAAGTGACAAGATGATGCCACCTCCATATACTTAGCTACAATAGGGGCGAGATTTACTTTACTAAGAGCAAGTACAAGTTGTACTTGTATCTCGGATGACACCTTATGGTTCACTTGGTGCGAGAAAGATTTCGCAGTCGCAAAAGTTCTGGTTGTTGAGCAATGCCTGCCAAGTTCACTGGAGGACCAGCATTAGAGTAAAAAGGGGCATTGGGAAACTAACTCACTTCCAATCAAATAAAATTGCAATGAGGGTGTCCTCCTTAGCACTTAGCAAGCTCATTGGTTTTGCAGTTTCCGTCGATTCCTCAATGTCCGAGTTCTCATATATGTAAATTTAGTATAAAAAAAATTTTAAGCTGTTGCTAATGACGATGAGAGTCACATACGCTTGAAAGACGCTATATTTGGTCTGGTAGTCTGTAACTAGAATTGAGGAAGAGTTTCCGACACAAAACTTCACTTCCTAACGTCCCTTTTAACTTCGATTGATCAATGAATAAGCTCACTTTACCTTTCACAAAAACTTTCAATCTGAATGCTGCTTACTTCATTTTTGAAACTACATAAGTATGTAAAATTATTTAAAAATTCAAATTTGAAAACAACTGTAACTCAAACATTCTTAATTAAATTTGCAAAGAAAGGCACATATACATATATACATCAACTAAATATACGGCTCAACTGCACTCCAGAACAACGGACCAAAACAGTCGCACCAATCTCTCAACTATGCGCACTTGCACAGATACACACACACGAATTCACCAACCGGGAGTATTGCCAGCATTCGCCACTCTGCGTTGATTGGCGCTGCAATACAAACATGGCTAATAAACGGGAATGTAATTATGAACTTTTGTGCAACATAACTAAATTAAGTGGTGAATGTTGGCTGCATGCAACAGCACGCGGCGGACAGCAACAGGCAGCCGAGAGCGATGCATGGGAGTGACTCTGCTGTGCGCATAAACAACGGAGCCGCTGTGACGAGTGGCTGGCGATATTTATATTGTATACTCATTATAGTAGCTAGCAATATTTATATTGCATACTTACGAGCAAATGTTCAACGCCTTAAAGTATGCTATAATATGGTGTATGAACTTTATTTTATTTGCTGCTGACGGTTTTTTTCTTAAAGTTTCCGAAGTAAAAGCATTTTTCTACATTGTTAAATTTAAAAATTTCTGCTCATATATATTTTTTTTAATTTTTCTACGGCATTCTTGTCTTTACGCGCGACATTAACGCATTTTTTGCACCATAAACTTCATTAAACGGTGCTTACCTGCTGTGTTTGGAGCTGCCACTCAGCTTATTCATCCGCAACTGTAATTTTTTACGTTCTCATATTCTTTCTTCTTTCAAAGTACTTTGTAGCGTCTTTGTTGAACGCACAGCACTGTTATGTCGGAGCTCGTGACACCGTGGACGTTTGCTTGTTACAAGCAGGTCAAAGGTGAAAAATGTTGCTAATTGACGTTGCTATGCTGCAAACTTTTAATATTCGTCGATTTCCAAGCGCACCCACACACACACCCCACATTTCATATATCCATTAGAGTTTTGGTGCGCTTTGCAGGCGAGTGAGGTTTTGAGGTCTCTCCGGTTGTCTGTTGGTATCCGCTGCGGTTAACTCACGCCCTCGATGCTTCAGCACACTTTGTGTAGTATCGTGCAACATTAACTGGCTGTATATTGTTGCTGTTATTGTCACCCGCTGTTAATAGGCAGGCAATTAGCATACCGTCAGCGCGTTGTTAATTAAACAGAAAACTGGTATTTTTCATTTCACTGATATTTCGAGAAGTTATTTAATACGCGCAGTGTTTCTGACACTTGTCAGATGCTAAAATGTTTTTAAATAATGCATTGTAAAGTACAATACAATATAGCATTAGAGAACGTAGCGTAACAGAACATAGCATAGCACAACAAAACATAGTAAAGGAATAATATAGGGCAATATAGAAGAGTAATAAAGCAAAGAATAGAAAAATATAGCAAAGCATGGCATAGCATAGCAGAACATAGCACAGCATAGCAAATCATAGAATATTATAACATGGAAACACAGAGAAAAGTAGAACAAAACATAGAAAAACATAGAATAACATGGCATATCATAACAGGCCAAGGCTCAACAGGGCAAAACATAAAATAGAAAACATAGCATAGCACAATATTACAGAGTAAAACATAGCATGAAACCTCATAATACAACATAGTTTAGTATAATTATGAATACCACAACATAGCACAACAAAACATATCACTGTATAGGACAGTAAAAAAAAGTAGAAAAATATAGCAAAGCATGGTATAGCAAACTAAAACAGAGACCTAGCAAGACAAATAAAGAAAAGTAGACTTAGCATAGCACGACATTGCATAGTAAACCCTACCATAGAAACTTATGACACAGCAGTATATAGTAAAATATAGCATACCGCAATATAGAAAACCATAGCACAACAAAACGTAGACTACTAAAATGTAGCACGGCATAGCAAAGTGAAGTATTTTAAATGAAAGCATAATACAACATAGAATATAATATAGAACAACAAAACATAGAATAATAAAACATTGCACGACTTAGTATACATAACAAAGCTGTGCATATAAAAATAAAACATTGCTAAGTAAAACAGAACATAGAAAATCATCATATCAAAGCATATCACAACTTGGCACATCGCAGTACTGCAAAACACGGCATAGTAAAACATAGCATAACTAAGTATAGAACATTTAATGTATTTTGAACGCAATGCAAAACATGGAATCGTAGAACATAGAACGGCATAACATAGCACAACAAAACATAGACTAATAAAACATAGTTCCGCTTGCATAGTAAAAGATGTCACAGTACAACAGGACTTATCATTAGTAAAACATAGAATGGTATAACATAGCACAGAAACACATAGATTAATAAAACATAGCCATGCTTAGCAAAGCAAAAGATAAACAGCACCGCAGAACATATCATAGTAAAACATAGAACGTCAAAATATAGCACAACAAAACATAGATTAATAAAAAAAAGTCTCGCTTAGCATAATACATCAAAGCACAACAGATCACATCATTGAAAGAAAAGCCCATCATAGCATACCAAAGAGTAACACAACATAAAATATCAAAACATAGCATAGCACTGCACAGTTCAACATAGCATATAAAATATGTACATATATGTATTATAGTTCATTATATCAGACATACAAATAAGTTTCTTTGCCTATTGGCTCAAGTGTCAAATTACTTAACTTCTTTTTGATTTCCGCATCATTTAAAAATCCACTAACGCATCATTTTACAATACACGGAGCAGTCATACGTGCGCGCCACCATGTCACCCCTCAATTTTCATTTTCGGTAGCACACGCTTGCTTGTGGTTCGCCAGCCGCAGGCATTGTCGTGGTGAGATGTGACGTTCCGCTCTCTTGAGGCTAGACAATGTGAAATAGCTACTTTAACCATAATTAGGCTCATATTTGGATGAGTCCTGTAATAACGGTAAGCGCTAATGTAAGGCTACTAATTTGACTCGAGGGTGATATTTTGCGGTTAGTGCCGTGTACACGTGATCACATACATATGTTGCGTAATTGAATACCGATATTGGTTTTACGATAAAATGTTTAAGATGAATTAGTAAGATAATGCTTACAGTTGTGAGGTGCATAAAACAAGATATTGAATCCATGAGACCCAATGCTGTTGCACTTGTGATTTTGCCGAATATTTCGAGGGCTAGCAATGCAGTAAGATATTTTGATATGTTTGCAGTTATTGTACGACAATGGATATTATGTAATGATATCGACGATCTCTGATAGTTTATAGATTTTATCGTATTTGCCTTGGGAAAAAGTTAATTATATCCTCTGTGGATTAGAATAATACTTTGGATTATGTTATAAAATAAAATTACATATATAAAACAAATTTCCCGTGTTATCTAGTTAAAAGCACTAACCCAGTGTAAGGGGGTTCGTTTTCCAGCTGAATGATGAGCCAGAGTTATTTTCCGTCAATGTGTGGTCAACCGCTAATAATATTAGTTTAGAAATAAAAGAAAAAAATATTAGCATGGTGAGCTGAGAAGATTAAGCGATGCCCATCTATCCGCTTTTAACATATATTGTGACAAAAAAGTACTCGGAATTGTAAATAAAACGCAAAATATTTAATTATTCATCAATATTTACTTTGTCGCCTTTAAAGTAATTATCACCAGATGTAATACACTTTTGCCAACGATTTTCCAGTCCTTGAAATACTTTTCATAAATACTTATTGAATTGGCCTTCAGTTCCCCGCAGTTGCAGTTCGGTTCAGTTTGGGGAACAAAAACAAAAAAAAAAAAAAAAAAAAAAAAAAAAAAAAAAAAAAAAAAAAAAAAAAAAAAAAAAAAAAAAAAAAAAAAAAAAAAATTAACATGGAACGAAATCTGGTATAAACGATGATTGATCGATAGTATTTATTGCATGTTTAGCTTTAAATTCGGTCACAATAGTGGCTCCATTTTTTTTTTGTTTTTTTTTTTTTGTGATTCGTTGTGTTCCCTCCATCCCGATGTTTTTTGATTCGTTTGCATGTCACACTCATAAACTTATGTCTCATCGGCAGTTATAATAAATGAGGGATCGAAATTCGCACGTGCAAAGATGCATGTCTAAAGAAACTCTTTTACGGAACTCTTTTTGACAAAAGTTCAGCTTTATCGAGCTCTCTAATATTTGCCTGAAGGTTTTCAAGCACCATAATCTTCATTTTTTTATATTGTTTTTTCATCAGTTGAGGAAGCCGACAGTTGTCCAGAACATGTATTCTTTCGACTGATTTTGACGGCTTTGTACCACTTGTGGCTTGTGTTTTTGGTAAAACTTAATCCACGTAAGATCGGGCTCATATTTGGCTTAGTAATTAAAAAGAGTCCAACCAATTTAGATTTTATTTTGAAATTTTAATGCTTTGTATTTTTCAATTCTTCTGACTATCTTTATTTTCTTTCTTCTGACGTTTTTTCTGTGCTTCTAAGCTCTTTAGCTGCAGGTGGAAAACGAGCTTTCAATTTTAACATGCCAATGTTAGGAGAACACCATCTAACCACGAAAGTGAGTGAGAGTTACTTAAGTCATGGAAACATGATGTATTAGATTTCTTTATAAATATTCTGAATCTCAGTACACTTCAACTATTAAGACGGTATTTTATGATATACTAAGAGATTAGATATTTTATAATTTATAATCGAGAAGTCTCTAAATAATATAAACCAGAAATTGAGAACTGAGATTTGAAAAATAATTTTGAAAACACTTCTTCATTTTGAATAGTAGAAGCTTTTAAGTTTCATCCGAGGTTCTTGTGTCCTAAACTTGGATATAACCGCATAAACAGTGTCTACACCAATAAAGAAGAAGAAGCTTTCAAAATATTAAGAAACATTGTTTGCTTTTATGCCACAATTTTCGAACGCATTTGGACCTTATTTGAGTTACAAAAGTTTTGGCCGAGGAAAATAAGTGACAAAACAAAACGAAGAAGTCCCGTTAAAAGTTTCGAATCAGGTCTGTTGGTTTATTTTAGAAATCCTTTTGTTTATACCTCCGTTGGGTAGTCTTGCAAAACATCATATGAAGGTAACGGAATGCTCACCTTACTTACGTATTCAATATTCGGAATGATTTGTACTAGCTAACAGTATCAGCATTGGTATGAAAAAGCTCTCCATTAAATATTCCTTTTTCAAGCTCGTTAATCATTAGACTACTCTATAAATCTGTAATGACTGATGTGTTTAGAGTCTGCGCAGTATTTATGTTGTCCCGATTACAAAAAATTTCCAACACGTACAGCTATTTTTCTCAATTTAGTAAATAGTGAAAGCTTAACCCCTACACACCTACAATAATACAAAAATCCTACGCGAAGGAAAGTTTTGCTATCATTTTAAGTTTTATCAAACAAAATTAGCAAGATACAGCCCATAACATCATAGTTCCAAACTCACTGAAAACTCGTGTAATTGACGCTCTATACAAACTTAATTTTTCTCTGAATAAAAGAGATAACCTAACCCTTAGAGAAAATTAAAGTTTCTTCACCTTTCGAAGTCATAATCACCAATCTAAAAGGATTCCTATGCCGTTCAGCATTAACTGAATTCTTCCCAAAAATCGTTTATATTATTTATATTTATAAATATAAACTGTAGCTTCTACGAGGTAAGATTTAAAACTTAAATGCGAGATCGACTATTTAATGGTGCCTTTTATATAGTTTAGGCATTTTGATTAAACCAAAAAGTTCTTTTACGTCCGCAAAACATACGTTTTAAAACATGCATAAGTAAGCTTCACACACGAACCGCCAGTACAGACGTATTCAAGAGCGAACTAATCTCGAAGGCATTCGTGCTTAATGCACTTTGATCATTTTCCTTTTTTCACTGTGATTTCCACCATTTTGAATTTCACTCCATCTCAATGCTAGCAACGGGAACAGCCTCTTCTATACGGACTCACGCCACACACTCAAAAACC
Source organism: Bactrocera latifrons (assembly GCF_001853355.1). Lineage (NCBI taxonomy): Eukaryota > Metazoa > Arthropoda > Insecta > Diptera > Tephritidae > Bactrocera > Bactrocera latifrons. The sequence goes on from NW_017534486.1 coordinate 735,936, forward strand.
GCAAATAACTCTCCACCTTCCACAATCAATCTTGCATTACAGCAACATAGCTTTGAAAGTTGCAATGTGGGCAGAGACCAATAACAATGCATCCTTTGAAAGAACGCATAAAGAATATTTTGTACCCACAGCTACCTTACCAAAGCCGGACTGCATGAAAATGTAATTCAATTTGAATCCTTTTCTTATTTTAACGTGTTTTTTTTTTTTTTTTACTTTGTACACTAGCAACAATAACGTTGTCATTCAGCCACGAGCCAACACTGAGCCCACCACGGCTCCCTTTTGGTAAACTGACTTGCGCCACAAAGTGAAACTATGCACAGCAAAAGCAAACAAAACCGGAGCGAACAAAGCGAAAGGGGCGTGCCAGCACTCCCTCCAACCGAGCCGTCGCTACAAGGCAGCATTCCTACGCCGACTTGTTGCTTTCATGTTTTAATCCCGAATTCAATGGATTTCGGGGCCGTCTGCAAGTCCAGTCGGAATGTCTGGTGGAGAGCTTACCACTGCAGAGGGCGGTGCCGGGCATGCGCAAAGCGAACGACTCAAGCCGCTGCAATGATAGTGGGTGACCAACGTCGCTGGGTGGTGGGGGTGGTTGAGTGATTTATGCTCACAATGCGTCGGGGGATGATGTAGAGCAATGCTACAGCGGCAGGCGGTTGCTTGCTTGGTAAATCAACGATCCAATCATCCCTGTCGTATGGGTAGGGGTGTTGCGGATTGCTCGGCATGCCTTCACTGACGCATCGGTAGCGTGCGAGTGAGATGGCGCGTTTGAGTGCCGTTAAGCGCGCATCACGCTTGTGTGTTTGGTTGAAAGTTGGTTGGCTTTATGCGTGTCCTTGGAGTTGGGAGGTTGTGGTGGGTGCGTCTGTTGGTTGGTTGACTCGCTCGCTGGCTGGCTGCCTGCCTTTCTTTGTTGGCTTTTGTTGTTCTCAAACTCAATTTGACACATTGCGACAGGTGACCCAAACGTACGCAATATTTGGTGGCAATCAGTTTACTTTGATGGACGCTCGCATGCGGTACTACTAACTAACGGCGCGATAAAGCAGTGCAAAAGTTTCTTGAGTACTAAAAAATATATTATATTTGAGAAAGCTGCTGTTGGGAAAAGTTTTTTTTTTTTTTTTGCCTCTGAAACTGAACACTGATTTCAATTTTAAGTGTTTGCTGCTAAGTTTTGAAAACCAGCAGCAATTCGTGGTGTAATGGCGTTGAGTGCGATTTCGGAGTGAGAATATCTTGCATTCAAAAAAGTATGTTATAAAATAAGTTACGAAGAAAAGTGCTTCTTTCGAAAATAATGGTGATGTTATAAAGTTAATGAAGGAAATATAGTTAAAAAAAAAAGTTATGATTTGACAACAATATAAATTTGGATAGAACTGAACTGTCATTGGGAATTTTGTGTTAATGATAAAAAAAAGAGGATCGACCATTTTTATAACTTTTTTGTAAGGCGACTTTTGGTTTCTTCTACCAATTTAGTTTTGCCTCACGACAGAGAATAAAATTGACTATAAGCCAATGCAAGGACTTGCTCAAACTCTTAATTAAAAAGTTGTAAAAGTTGAAACATTACTAATTTGCAACAAAGAAAATTCTAAAAAAATTGTATTTGCTGTAGTCTGGATTATCCATATGTCCTTTCTTATAGATATCTATAAATTGAGTAGAGAAGAAATACTTTTATTTAAATGTTTTCTTACGTATAAAAATTGTTGAATAAATTTTTCAGCAGTTTCATTTAAAAGTGTTGAAATATTTTGAAAACTATTACGTTTTTCGAAACTAAAACTAGTCGTTAATTTATGCACCAAAAGTTTCTACAAAAAATATGGTCAATTGATAAAGATTGATAAAAGAAGATAGTTTTCTCAATTTTATGAAAGACCCCATTTCAAATAACCAATTTTGAAACTATAATTGGGAAAAAAATTATTGATTAAAATTATATTCCCATTTGGTGGAAAATGTTTGTCAAGGACACATTTTACATGGAGACTGCTTCCCCCACAAAACGACCGTATTATCTTAAGAGGTTACATAGGTTTCCTCGGCTAACAGACAGCCTTTTTTCAAAATTTTTTTCGCATATAAAAAATAAAATATTTGCTAAGGAGAATATTATAGTTTTGTTTACATAACGGTTGTTTGTAAGTCCTAAAACTAAAAGAGTCAGATATAGGGTTATATATACCAAAGTGATCAGGGTGACGAGTAGAGTTGGATGTCTGTCTGTCCGTCCGTCCGTCCGTCTGTGCAAGCTGTAACTGCAGTAAAAATTGAGATATCATGAGAAACTGAGAAACTTGGTACACGTATTTCTTGGCTCCATAAGAAGGTTAAGTTCGAAGATGGACAAAATCGGCCCACTGCCACGCCCACAAAATGGCGGAAACCGAAAACCTATAAAGTGTCATAACTAAGCTATAAATAAAGATATTAAAGTGAAATTTGGCAAAAAGTATCGCATTAGGGAGGGGCATATTTGGCCGTAATTTTTTGGAAAAGTGGGCGTGGCCCCGCCCCCTACTAAGTTTTTTGTACATATCTCGGAAACTACTATAGCTATGTCAACCAAACTCTATAGAGTCGTTTCCTTTAGGCATTTCCATATACAGTTCAAAAAGGGAAGAAATCGGATAATAACCACGCCCACCTCCCATACACTAAAAGTGCGTTAACCGACTAACAGAAAATGTCAGAAACACTAAATTTTACAGAAGAAATGGCAGAAGGAAGCTGCACCCAGGATTTTTTTAAAAATTGAAAATGGGAATGGCGCCGCCCTCTTACAGACCGAAAACCATATCTCAGGAACTACTCGACCGACTTCAATGAAATTCGGTATATAATATTTTCTTAACACCCTGATGATATGTACGAAATCGGTTCACAACCACGACTTCTTCCAATATAACGCTATTTTGAATTCCATATGATGCTTTCTCTGTAAAAAATATACGTTAGGAAAGAATGATGATAGCGGAATAAAACTTTACACAAATACGGTATTTGAGCTGAGGTATCCCTTGTGGAAAAATTGTCGTGATCGGATTATAACTTTTCAACACATTTAAAATAAATGAAAATACAATTCAATACTCAAAGTACACAAATTGATCTAGTCTAATTAATTTACAGCAAAAGAAAAAAATATGTAAATGATGGATAATGAAATCTCGATTATCACTTTATCATGCGAGAGTATAAAATGTTCGGTAACACCCGAACTTAGGCCTTCCTTACTTGTTTATTATTACTATTAACAAAGAAATTCTGCAATTTAAAAAAAAAAAACAAGTTTTTTAAACTCTGTTATTCCGACTCCATTTCCGGTGACCCCAGGATAACTACTTATAAAATCATCTAAAGTGAAAAAATTACGCTTTTTAGTTAAAAACCTTAACTAAGAATTTGGACGAAGAAAAATTGAAGATAGGAGTTTTTCCAGACATTTTTACAAAAAAATTCAAATTTCGCAAAAAATTTTTTTTTTTTTTCAAATAGTTGTAATCGAAATAAAAATCCTTCGCCCAAGTCTTAAGATTTGATCTCAAAGATCTGTGTAAAATTTCATAACGATCGGGTTGAGCAGTTCACGAGACATCTTGCCAACAGACCACAAAAACACAGTTTCGAGAAAAAAGCGTTTATAGCCGGCGCACTTAGCCTAGCCAGCCTCGAACGCACAAGTTCTCAACGCTGTATCTTCGAAACTATTACTGAGATAAATTTGAAAATTAGGACAATATTCTGGAGGTGTTGTAGAATTATAAGACAATGAAAAATACGAATTTTTGAAACTCATAAACCCATGTTTACCTTAAATTACTAATGCTTTGAATTAGGACAGGAATATATGGGCGCCTTCTCTACAACCAGAGATATTTTATGGAAACTCGTTATTCCTTACAAGAACTTGATTTTGATCGGTCAGTTTGTGTGGCAGTTATATTCAATAATGACACAATCTTAATAATTTCTTCGCAGCTTGCACCGTTGCCTTAATCGTTCCGATCGTTTAGTTTGTATGAAAGCTCGATGCAATAGTGGTCCCGTCGCAACCGCCAAAAATGAGGAGAGAAAAGGACGTGGACAAAACTTCAATTCAATAACTGAGGGACTAGTTCGCCTATATACAGACATAGAAATTAGTGTGAAGTTTTTGAAAAATCAATCTTTTTGCAGCATTACACCAAAAAACTGAAAAACATAGTGATTCCATTCTTTAAATGAGAATGGTCTCTTTAAAAACAGTTTCTACTCTCAAAGACAGAGTTTTGAAGACATCTAGTTTCAATTTGGATAAAAAATTTTTAATTTTCTTAAATCTTCCAATTATTTTCTACGAAAAACTCTCGAAAAAAAGAGCCAAAATCGATACTTTTTCAAATCGCCGCCATTTTGTCAAATTTCACACAAAAAAAAAAAAAAAAACAAAAAAAGCTTCCATAGCGGACTTAGCAACTTTTCTACAGATTAATAATATTTTTCAAGTTTTTGTGTTAGATCAAATTTAACTCATTTTGTATTAGTCATAATTTCAACATCAAAAAATAACAATTCGCGAAAATCCGTGATTTCGGAGACTCAGCTCGTTATGCTGATCATTTAGGTATATCTATCTATAACTTCGTAACAATTTACCTTAATCTAAAATAGCTCTGATAACCTCTAGAGATAATATTAGTCCACAAAAAATTAATTAGCATATTCAGTTTTATTACATGATATTGCATGGACTATAGTTATACTATATAATTTTAAGTTTTGTTAAGCCAAAAATCAGAATATTCTTCTTTCAAGAAATGAGATGTCGTCGTTAGCGTTTACACAGTTGAAACTTGAAATTCCAGATTTTCCTCTATATCGTCCGTAGATCATGGATAAGGATAGCGTGCATCAGTCTTTATTTAGTACTCCAATTACTAGTTAGAGTTTTTCCTTGATTCTTTATCTTGTTATGAGGAGCTAGCTGAATTCCGATATCAAAAAAGAAGTTGAGATATCGCAAGCAAACTACCTACTGTTTAATAATTGATTAGGTAAGCTTAAGTTAGATTAATCAATTTTTTGGTCCTTTACGAAACCAGATGGAGTTGAGTTGGCAGGTTCAAAAGGAGTAGTCATCCAACAGAATCTGCGGCCTCACTGTCGATACCTCCTCCAGTGTATCATACCGTGGGGACCCCAGATGCTTACAGTGTAGTCTTGTCAATGCGGAACAATTGCATAACGACTGCATTGTTTCACTAGTAGCCTGCTCTAAACATTTCCTGCAGTCTTCTCGATCCGGCAGTCCTATAATGTGAGCGTGTATTTTAGAATAACCGTCGAAAGGACTTAAAGTCTTTTACTTACATATTATACAATCTACTTGTAAGTTGATTAACTTTTATCGTATGATTTTTTACTCATTTCATTCCATTCCTTAATGCATCTTTTCTCAGAAGCAATAGATTTTAATACGATTCCGAAACTCATCCAAGTGCTGACAGTATAACGTCAGGTGTGTCTTGAAGTTTTCTAATTTTTGAGGATCTGTCATTTCTGGTATACTTCATATGAAGAAGTTCTTAATTGTTCATGCAACCTACCACATGATATTATTGATGTTTATTTTGTTTTGATTGTCATTATTTTTCAGTCCCAGAATTTGCGAATGGTACTCCAAATTAATTACTTTTTTATAATTTAGCCAGACTTTTACTTACAATGACTGTAGGTCCTCAAACAATATTCGCTAGAAATATAAATTTATCCGTTACATTGTAACGACGGACGATTTTGACAACGCTTCTAGGATCCTTCATAAGCTTCTTGCACTTGGTTACAAATACCTTCGGCTCACAGTTTTAAAGTCAACATCTTGTTAATCTCTCCCTAAACGTAGCTGAGCAAAGAAAAACGAAAAATGTTGAACGAACAATATACAGAATGCAAAGTTCTGCCCAACATCAATGAAACATTTCCCCAATTCGGTCGATCAATTGCCACACTGCTCTCGCCACTTGACTTATCGCTGCGCGCTGCCAATCTAATACCGATTACGCCACCCTCAACACCCTCACCGCCGCGAAAGCGTCAAAGATTAATGTCAGACGAGAATTACCTTTGGCGACCGCACGCCATGGGAACAAATCAACAAACGCCGTTAACACCGTTGCTATCATCAACTGGCAGACCCTCATCCACACACACAGCCAAGGAAGTTAGTGCTGGTAGCAATTACCTAGCTCAACTACCGTTAGCGTACGACTGTCGTCACGACGAATATCCGATGCCACACACAACATCGTCTAACAGATATAAAAACAATTTACACGTTATGAGGAGTAGCTTTGAAGAAATTCCAGAAAGTCAAGCAACCACAATACCAACCATACCACATGAAGCAAGATTAGAGCAGCACGGACCACAGCAACAACCGAATGAACTGCAGCGGTCGCCACAACAAAGCCCATTGCCCATTATTTGCGTGGACGATGAAACGATTGTCTTAACCGAGGATGAGGAAGAAACACTTGTCAGTTCACACGATTACAACGAAGAAATCGACGACGAAGACGACGAAGACGATGACGAAGATGAAGAAGCTGCGGTTATGCTGACGAACAGGATGGCTGATTTCAGAGCAACAACAACAGTGTACGCGGATGCCAGCAGTAATGAAAGTCAGAATCGTTGCGCGAGGGAAAGCATTGATAATGAGGATATGGAGCCGGCAGATGACGAAGAGGTGTATGTCGATATACTGAGCAACGACGACGACGACGACTTAAATCCGCTCAATAGCGCCAATTTCACACAGCGTCTGCAGTGTCAAGAGCTGGAGGAGGAGATTGCAAAGTCCGGCAAAGCTTTGACACGCAACAAACTCGTCTATGACAATGAGGAGTTACATCATCGTGCCATCGACGGTTTGGCGAAGTTATTCGAAAAAGATTTTCAAGTACCTCATGTGGAGAAGACGCAAGATAGTAATTTACTGACTAGAAAACCAACAAATACCGTATTGACAGCAATAAATGAGGCGAACTTCAGTGAACCCAATACAGCGGTACATGTGGAAAAGTCACCAGCGAAAGCTAATAGTTTTGGACGACCACATCAGCAACGTTCGCATAAATCGGAGCGAAAACGCATGAAGCTGCGTAAGCATCATCAGACGCTCGATGAGGAGACCATCAGTCCCGTCTCCGGCACCATTATACGAAAGTTACGCGACGACGAAGAGTTGGTGGTGCGCAAAGGTGACATTGATCCGGCTTTCAATGTGGTCGAAATCACCGAAGAAGCTAAGGCGATTTTGGCCAGCATCGACAACAAAATTGGCGATTACTTATGCCAGCTGTGCCGTACGCTGTACGATGATGCATTCCAGCTAGCGCAACACCGTTGTCCACGCATCGTACACATCGAGTACAAGTGTTCTGAGTGCGAAAAGGTGGGTGGAGCGAGCGGCAGTCAGTTGTTAGGCAAACAATTTATTTATTATTTTTCCTTAGGTCTTCAATTGTCCCGCTAATTTGGCTTCACATCGTCGTTGGCATAAGCCGAAGTCGGAGTTAATGGCGAGCAGCGGACAGGGTAAGAAGCGACACTTGAACGAACCAGCAGCAGCGGCGGCTGGTATGCGGTATGAGAAGATGAATCTCGCGGACGAAGGGGCGGAGGGGGTCTATCCTTGTACACAGTGCGGCAAGCATTTCCGACGGTAAGTGAAATTAAAATTTAAGTTTGGAATTTTCTTGATTAAAATTATGATTTAAACAAGAAAAAAGTTAACATCGTCTGCACCGAACCATTATACCCTTCACTAGTATGTGTTTTATAGTAGAAAATGGTGTAAAAAATGTTTAGTATAATTTTTATCGGTAAACAAGATATGTATTCAGAAATAATAGTATTACCTTGCATAATAATTTAGAAGGACTTTCAAAGAATAGCTTGACAAATACAAAAGTTTCATCGTTCAGTATGTATGGCAACTATAAGCTAACATTTTCCAAAACAAACAATATCTTTGAAGATTGTAGCGATGCCTCAGGTAATAATCTCTACTAAATTTCTTGAAGATACCTCTTCAAATGAAAAAAATTTCCATACAAGTACTTGATTCCGATATATGCTGTAGTGGTCCGATATCAGCGGTTCAAACAGATGTGTAAGATACAAAGTTAAAGAAATGTAACCAAAAAGGGTCTGTAAGCAAATGGATCTGAGTAAAATTGATTTACCATCGTGGGCAAAAAATACTGAGATTTTTTAGTTTAAAATTGCGCGCGAAATCTCATTCATCGAAATTTATTTTTCTAAGTTGGTATGACTGTCAGTTATATCTATACCAAATGCCACGTCAAAATAATGATTGGTGTTTAGTTTAAGCTTGTCTTTCTGTATACATATAGTACATTCGGAGATTTTTACGATGAGTAAAATTATTCAACCAAGAAGAAATCAAATTTTTGATGCCGAAACGTTCAGAATATTCGAAAAGGTTTTCGGTGACAATTGTTTGTCGCGAGCACTTGTTTTTGACAGGTTCAAATTATTCAAAGAGGGTCGGGAACGCGTTCACGACAAACCACGTGCAGGACGGTCAATAAAATAAAGGAATTGCTGCTTGAGAATCGACGAATTACAGACAAAGAATTTACTGGCATCATTGAAATTCGAAAGGATTAGTGAAAATCATTTTGAAAGATAATTTGGTTCTAAGAAAAGTGAAAGCTCGATTGGTTCCCAAATCACTAAATTTTTTCGAAAAAACCTAGTTGTGTTAACGTCTGTGAAACAGTGCTTTTCTGCTATCAGGATGATCATGAAACGTATTATAACTGGTGATAAGTCTTGGATCTATGCTCCTGACCCGGAAACGGACGTTCAATCGGCCACAATCGGTTCAAAAGACCACGTGAAAGCGGGTCAAAAATCAAAGTTATGTTGACAGTTTTCTTTGATTAAAGAGCTTTGGTGCACTCAAAATTCCTTTGGACCAACCATACTGTCAACAAGGAATATTATTTGAGTGTTATTCTACATTTGCGAGAAGCTATTAGAAGGTTGCCGGAATTATGGGCCGACAACCCTTTGTTTTCGCTCCACCTCTAATGCACCGTCGCATACTGCGACAATATGCATTATTATACCACAACCACCGTATTCGTCTGATTTAGCTCCGTGTAACTTCTCGCTACTCAGCAAACTCGATAGATCGCTTCGGGGAAACCGCTTTGAGTCAATTGAAGACATTATATGTGAATCGCTACCCGCATTGAAGACTAATCCGGAAAATGACCTTAACAACTTTTCCGAGAATTGGTAAAACCGTTTTCACAAGAATTTTAGTTCCAATAGAGATTACTTTGATGGGACGACATAGAATTTTAGGAATAATTTAAGAATTTTGAAACTCAAAGTTTTACTATTTTTTGTGCACTAGGTAACCGTCTATGCTTTTAAGTAATACTTGTAGCAGAGATGTGAAGGTTTCATACCAAAAATTGTTAGGTCGGACCTGTTTGGGGTTAAAGTCTGTCTTCACGAATTTTTGTAAATTTTCGTTCCGCAGACTTTCTGTAATAGATATCTGAGATCATAAGAAAAAATGTGAGAGAATTTAGAGGAGAAATCTAACGTTATTATGGTGGTCAACAGTAATAAAAATAGATAAATTCGGTCAAACCACTTCATACAGAGGTAGATATGTAGATTTCTAATAAAGAAGAAATATTTTCACATAAAAATACCAATAATGAAACTATATTAGCATTCTGCTAAAAAGCACTTCCAAATATTTGTCTTTATGTTTTGAAACTCATATTTACTATATTACAGCCATGCTTATCTGAAGAAACATCAAGCTTCCCATCAGATATTGGAGAATCTCAAATCGTTGGACATCTTCAAAAACTCCAACTCAATTGCAAACCCAGTGTTTCCACATCCAATGCAGCAAACGAAAAACCATTTCCCCTTCACCAACGCGACGGCTGCAGTACCAGCACCACGCGCACCACACACACAGGCATCACAGCATTTTGGCGTCGCCCATCCACACACGATCAAACCTTATCCGCAACGTTTCAATCCATTTCCCTTTCCCGCCTTCGATCAACGACGTTTCTACTCACTGGGTGAATTGTATCTCTCGCAGCACTTGGATCACTCTTCCGCTTTCCAGTATGTGCAGGCGAATCATTTGCGTAATCTAACTGCTGCAGCGGGTGCCTTCACGCCACGCCCACCACATGTACCGCCGCCCACCGCCTTAATTGCAAAATGACCCAACATTGTGCGTCCTGTGCCGCGCATCGCACTCGGTACCACTGTAACGACAACAACAACGCTGAGTAGAGAATTGTCACAGTTGCCGACGGCAGCGGCCGGACCACCGCCGAATGGTTTGAATGCGGTGCCGCGGCATTTCAGCTGGCTACCCGCCGCAACAACAACCCGGGAAACGACAACGACAGGCACGGCAGCTGTAGCGGTACCCTTAACGGCATACGATGGTAATATTTAGAGGTATTGCGTAAGTGTTAAATAATGTGCAAAAGTTTTAGATAGTTTTGAATTTTAGATTTTTTCCTTAGCTAAATAAAATATATATGCAAACACACATATGTACTCATACGAGTATTTATTGTAATGATCATTGATTTTTCCGATTTAATAAAAACTGCTAATATGTATATCTGTATATACACCAGTTATCTATGTCTTTGTTCGGCATCGGAGTTTGGCTTGAAATGACCCATTTGTAACGCATAAGATAAGACATACGACATGTAAGTTTCCTCGTGAACGCCATGTAACAGGTAAGACCGTGGTCCTATAACGGAGACAAGAATAATGTAACTATATGTAGCTCAGATATTTTTTACATCGGAAGAAAACGCTTAAATTGTAATATAGTTCTGTCCATAATATAGTTAAAAACATTTTAAACATGATTCCATAAAGGGGGGTGTATATCCCAATAAGTATGTTATTGAATTCCCCACATATCTCAAAACTGTATCATCATACTCTATTCCAAAAGCTCTCTTTACAAATAGAAAAGGGACATAGTGCCATTGTTAGGTTAGGTTAGTCCTTTATGAGGACATAGAAAAGAAGAAAGAGCGATTCTACAGTACCTTTTCTTGCTATCTTATCAGCTTTACAGTTTCCTGCGATTCCGCTGTGGCCTGGCAACCAAACCAGTCTTATCTCAAAGACACTCGATGCTATTGATAGCGAGGTTAGGCACTAATTAGGTCCTCAATATAGGTATTAGACAGTAATAAATTTAAGGATATTAAATGCAGCTTAAACTGATATTCGAACGATTCATCATCCCATCTTTATAATTGGGAAGGAGAGAGCTATGGATCAAGAAAGGAGCATTCCTTAAATCAATCTAAAGTATATTTACTTGGAAGTGGAAGGAAAGAACTCATCACTCACTTAAATCTGTAGATGCTCTGCCGACTTAGTGAAGACATGAAAAAAAAAAATGGTCAGAATACCTTCTGGTTAGGAATTATTACATACAGAGTCACAGCCACAATTAAGGAGTAGGGTAAATAGCATTCTGTCGCATATTAATTATATAAAGAGCAAGAGGTACACCACGATAGTTCCACAGTTCAGTTCGATAGATTTCGGGCTTAAGTCTCAGATACACGTCAATCGCCGATTGTTGAGGAAAATGTATACTAATCTGCTTCAACATGTAGTAGGAGGGCTGGGTTACGGACTTTTAATAAATATATATAATATAATACTTTTTGTAATCCGTTTGTGCCTCTTTCATACTCATTAATATTTTATGTAAAATAAAAATCAAAGAAATGCGCTGGTAAGGCTACAAGTATGAGAAACCATTATTCCAGTGATAAGCGCCTTCAATTTATGACCCATGCGTTTAAAAAGGAAGCAAGGACGCCCATACATCCAATGGAAAGACCTAGTGCATATGGATCTGCCAGCACATGGATGTAAAACTGGCGTGGCCTCGCAAAGGATAAAGATAACTGGTGAAGTTTCGTGTTCTCGACCCAGACCAAAGCTCAATTGTATTGCCAAAGAAGAGGGAAATGATTTTATATGAAAACCAAATTTAATTTTGAAGACAGAAGTTATTTTCATGAACTTTAATGAGATTTCTTTTAAGACACAAATCGATTTATAGATCCATATAACTGCTTGGTCTGTTTTCAGTTTTGCATCAACCTATTTCATTTTCAGTACCAAATTCTTGAATTACCGTTCGTCCTTTCATTCTAATTCTTTGTTATGATTATTATACCAAAGATACGTAATATTTTTGGTGTTAAAGTACCGCCATAATCAAGGGAGTTGGATAAGTTAGCGAAATAAGTGAAGGTTAGTAAGCCGGGCTGCCGTTTCATCATAAGGAGAGCTTAGGGTCGGTAGTCCGAAACAAATTACCATAAATGTTGAGCTATATGGAACTGTATTGCCCAGAAGTGTCTTGGAAAGCAGGGTAGCAGTGAAAAGTGTTGCCAGAACCAAGCAACTTCACTTCTCCTGTGCCAAGCCACAAAGGCATTGAGGGCAAGGAAATAGTGTACGTCTAAAAACCGAAAACGTAATCAACATTGGGAAACCCATGCATTGTCTATACGTCGTTCTCGACAGAAGCAGGGCAAAGAAAGTCAAAACCCGATGGAACGAACTACCCGGCAGCAAAACTGCAAAAATCTTGTACAAAATGCTAGATCGAAAGTACATACAATTCTTTTTGGTACTTGATAGAAGAGTTTGTGGAAACATGATCGGAATACTAACTGATCACTGTCTGGTGGCGACACACGCCCGCAGAATGGCGTTGACAAATCGAAAAGACTGCAGGAAATGTCTAAAGCAGGAGCTCTGGTGAACTTGGCCCGCGTTGGCAAAACTACAATGTAAGCATCTGAGGTGCCCGTGGTATAATGGTATAATACATTGGATGAGATATCGATAGTCAGGCCACAGAGTTTGTTAAAATTCACAAATTCGCGTCAGCGCAGGCATCCAAAAACTGAACTCCATCTGATATCGCAAAATAAAAAATGGTATATGCGTGACTCTTTGGCCTGTCAAATTAACTTAACCTAATCTATATGAAACTGTCCGAAAACTAAATCAAACATCATCACCTTACATTGAACAAGAGTCGTATGTCTTCTATAGACCATACCTTTTGCATAAACCACAGCTTCCGTGGCCATATTGGACAAACTTTGCTCTATAGGTGTGTTTTCGTTATTCCCAAAGTCAATTACATTAGCCGTAGCATCTGTTTCAGCGCTACTTTCGACTGCATTACGCACATAATTGCCGTTGGTGAAGAGCACCAGAACTAGCGTTTCACTTCCACTAGCAAAAATAAAAATTATAAAAAGCAAAGAAAGTACTTTCACAAATTGTTCACCTAGTTTTATCCAACGTCTGCTGCACAACATCATTCAATTGCAAGAGAGTGCCCATTTGCTTATCTACACTCGCTGTGGACTCGACGCCACTCTCCACAACCAGCAGATATCTCTTATTTTTACGTTTTAAGACGTTTAAACTTTTCGTTATCATTGCCGACAATTGCGGTACGCGGCGCCTACGTGCATCCACTTCATTGGTGTGTTGTAAGTTGTTGTTTGCGAAAATACCCATGACATAGTCGACCTTAGTACCATTCAACTCGCGCAAGTCGTCACTATTCAACAAGACGGCGAAGTCGCGCTTCAACTTCACATTTAACAATTGCCAATCGCTTATGATATTACGTTTGTCCTGCGAATTGCAAGTTGTCTCATCGACTGGATCCCAAACCGTGTTCGGCACATTCGAGACGAGCGTCTGTCGTCCGCCACCCATAATCACGTTCACATTTCGACCGCACGCACTCTTGATCAGTTGTTGCGCCACGTCAATGCAACCGGCCGCACTAGCTGCTAACGGCAATGCCGCATCACATTCCCAAGCGGTGTTCGGTGTACGTGCATATAGCGCCGCCATGCTGGCGCCGGTGACACGTCGTGTCGTCACGAACCCGGTACGTAGTCCAACCTCCTGCGCTTGCTCTACTAAGCTCTTCACGTGATGACTGACATTTGACGCAGCAGCGCAGTCGCGAAACAACACCCCGGAGTCGAGTCCACCGACACGAAAGTTGGAACGCACACCATTGAAAATGGCGCTGGCCACGGTGAATGGATCGCAGAGATCGGTGTTGCTGCAACTATTCTAAAAATGTAGAGTTATCTCTTTACTACGCACAATAACAAACAAAAAAAAAAATTATTTGACACGGAACCTTCAATCTGCCGAGATGTGGAAATCGCTCCCAACTCAACGCTGGCTGTGGCTTGGTTCGATTCGCCAGCAATGCACGCGCTGCGGCCATTGTCTCCGTATCAATGCCACTCGTCACGAAGATGATCGCATTTTCCGCTAGCTGCTTATGTAAGTCCCTTTTCAACGCCAACTGTAGCTCTTCAATTGCTTCGTCGTACCATAACTGCTGTTCCGGCGGCAGTTTGTCCTTCCAATAGGGTATGTCTTCTATACTGGATACCTCAGTGGCCACCTCATAACTCATTAGAAAACTGATGCATGTCACTGTCACTATCATTGAGAGGAGTAAAGCACTGGCTAAGCTGAAAATCCGCACAGTGTTGAGTCTTAAAGGACTAACTTTTGTTGGCTCCGTTTTAGTATCTGATTCCATGTTTCGTTATGTTGGTCTGAACTCATTCGCGATGGAAGACACTATGCCGTTCTAAATCTGTTCGTAGTGAACGGGTCGCGGCTTGCTACTTCTTGGTTTTATGATCTTTTGCTATCTTACTTCGCCCAATCAGCGAAAGATAAACTTAATGACATGTTCATTATTTGTGTATTTATTGTTATTATTGCTTGTTGGAGATTTAGTATTGTGGAATCATCACTGAAAGATTAACTATGCCAGAACTAAATTATTTTCTGAACTTTATTCATGCTGAAATCATATCGTAACGCATTACCGTCTTTGGAATACTTTATGGTAGTGAGAGCATTCGACTAGATTTAATTCCAAAGACTAGAGTCTAAATCCAACCCTTAAAAAATATTTAAAGTGTTAAACGGATGGTTCGCCCCGAGATTTTTTCGGATTTCTTCTAGCTAATGAACATACATATGTTGTAAGGAATGTGCTGGAATAACCGTTCGCTGAGACAGAGAATAGGGTGGATGCGGAAACAATTCGATGCTGAGCATCCCAAAATACTAATGGTATAACTTTGCTCGTCATCTTTTATTTACTTCCAAGCTTTCGAGTCGGTTCATCATATGCAGGTTTGAAATGATGGAGCCAAGTTTCATCCATTGTCACACATATTGATGCGAAAATTCGATTTTGTTGCGAAAGCACAAAAAGCTTCAAACTCTCCTCAGAATCATCAATTCGCGGTTGTTTTTGATGGACTTTGTGCAAACCAAAATATTTATTTAAAATATAAAACGCAGCCTTGTTATTTTCAGATATCTCAAACAACTCCACTGTATGGTCATCCGAAATTATTTTGGTGACTTTTTTAATGTTTTCGTTGCTAATGGAATCTTTAGGGCGTCCACTGTCTTACCCTCGTTCAAACTTACCACCATTTTGCGGTGGTTGATTTCTCTTATGCAGAGTCCAACAAATCTTGATCAATCCAAACTTTGGCTTCAACAGTATTTTTCCACCAAAAAGCTATGCTTAATTAATACACGAAATTCCTTTTGATCCATTTGTTGTAAAGTAATACAGGTGCTTCACTCAAAATGCTATATCTCAAAACCTCGGGTAGAATTTGCACACGAGGTAAAATTTGTACACCTATCTTTTAAGAATAAATACTAAAATCGAAAAATCATATGGATTTAATATCAGAAGTACCCAAATATACTACCACCATATCTATAAGACCACGAATGGTGCAGCCCACCTATAAGTAAGGTACGTATATATCATATGCATATATATCTTATAAACATCCCTATATCATTTCAATTGTTATCTAATTGAATAGATAACTGTCATCACAGATATATGTACATACATGCATGTCGAAGTAAGTTTATAATGTTTACGGCGATAAAACTTGATTGACGTTAATCACAGCAGAAACAAAAATTATTTAAGATAACATTAAAAAAAAATAAAATATAACAATTAAGACCCTTGGCTTAGAATTAATATATTTCCATTCTTCCTTCTGAAGTAGATAATTTCTTACTGAGTTTTATTACAGAAGAAGAAAAGAGTTCATAGCGCATATTCTTCATATTTGATTATGTGATCTTCTCTTAAATAGATTGATTATAGATATAATATCTACTTGCGTAAGAAGTTCATTTTGGCTTAAATAATGTTATTAGTTAATTAATTATATCTGAACGAACGGGGGAGAGTCTAAAAATTAAAACAGGACAATAATGAATAAAGAACTTGATCAAAATTTCTGTCTTTTATAATCCGAACTGGATCATGTAAGACCGCCTTATATCCTAAATCAAGCATAGTATACCGTAAAAAACTAGTCTAACATAAACCTCTTTTAGGTAACTAGCTGACAACTCTATTTTTTGGAATATGAAACTTTTTTGCGTAATTTAAAGGATTTAATTATCGTAGCTTCCGGAGGAGTGATTATGTAGATTATGTAGCACTTTACGTCAAAGGAAAGTTCCTGAGTACCGTGTACGAGTTGACGGATGGATATCTCAGCGTCGCAACAAATTTAGCAGTCGAAAGTGGTCCCAAATAAAACCGATATAGTTTTATTTATCAGAAGATATAACAATCTGCTAGCACCGCTGTCGCAATTGAGAGACATCCGACTGCAACTATCAGATACAGTGAAATATATAGGGCTCACCCTGGATAGGAAGCTTTCATGTAAGCTGAATATCGAAGAGAAAGCAAAAAAGGCATCAATTGCCTTATACTGCTATAGAGGAGCAGTTGGCAACAGGTGGGGTCTCTCACCGAAAGTGGTTATGTGGCTCAAGGACACCATAATCAAGGCTATTATCCTCTATATAATCTTTATGTGCTTGGAGGGAAGGTTTGTAGATGGGTTAATATCAGTAGCTATCTATCAACTCCAGTTTTAGACTTCCCGACTATTGCAGAATTGTTCAAAGGGGGGTAGCAGTAGATGTACTGCTCCAGAGTACAACCTCCTGTCGTCCGAATGGAGGATTTGCGTCAAACAGCATATCAAACTATAACTATAACAACAATAAAGAAGAAAGTGTATTAGTCTCAAGTCAAAACGATGGCTTTAGTTACGAAAACACTACACTTAAAACGAACGAATATCAGTATACGAAATGGACCAGTGTGCAAAGGAACTGAAAAGGTCCATACTGAAGAAATAAAAGTTTGAAGACCATTGGAATAGATGTTTGCAAAATTCCGAAATAATTTTTAAGCAGAAAATGGTCAATACAGCATAAAATATTTATTTTATTGTTTACTCGCTCTCAATTCACATCTACTCTAAGCATAAAACAGTCTTAAATGTGGCATAAAAAATACGAAACAACAATTTTGTTTAAAAATGATGTTTAAATTAAATGAAAGATGTTCTTTGTATTATTATAAAATAAAAGAAGTTCGGTGGCTTTTATACCATTAACGCTATTAGCGGCAGTTCCCTTACGCACTCGAATACTCGCACTAAAGCAGGTGATTACTTCATTATCTTTATCGACTAGATTCAGTTGCATTGTGGCTGGAATTTCAGGATAATAATGATCGACATTAAATTGGAAATCATAAACAATATCCTCTGTGAGGATAACCCAAAGCTGTGGCGTAACTATGGCAGTCAACGTATGAATATTGGCCTTGCCTAATTGGATTGGAAATATTACACTAAATAACATAAATTGGATATTTAAAAAATGTGTTGTTATTAAATTGCTACTCACTGCTTACGAAGTGCACCTGTACCACGGTGTTCAAGCCTTTATAAACATCGCAGGGTACCTGGGTACAGCCTTTAATATCTACCATTAATGGAAAGGGTTTGGTCTTGCCCTTACCTGGGGTACAGAGAAGTAATGCTTTACAGACTTGATTTTAGTGTTTTACAGAGTATTTGCTTAATGAGCAAAGTTAAGTGTTTATAAAATCGTCGAAGACGTAGATAATTTTGTCTATCTTAGAACTAGTACATATTAAAACCGACAAAACGTAAGCCTAGAAATCCAACGCAGAATAACTATTGCCAACAGATGCTATTTCGGACTGAGTAAGCAATTGAGAAGTGAAGTCCTCTCTCGACGAAAAAAGACCAAACTCTACAAGTCCCCATCCCCGTCCTGCTATTTGGTGCAGAGGCATGAACGATGACAACATCTGCTGAGTCGGCGTTACGAGGTTTCGAGAGAAATGTTCTGTGGAAGATTTATGGTCCTTTGCACATTGGAAACGGCGAATACCGCAGTCGACTTTTATAAGAGAAAAAAATAATGGTTAGGTTTGTTTCCGATTCATAAATCAAATTTGGTTGATACTTCATTTGTGTTTATAATTCTCAACTCACAAAGCTCGTTTATTGTTACTGTTATAGTGACTATGTGATTTTCATGTGAAGTCTGTAAATGGACTGCGTTGTTGTTTTTGGTAATACTGAACATGTCTCAGTACAATCCTTTGACTTACTGTCTTAACTATTTAGGTTAGTGGAAATGTTTAGTTTTGCGGTCAATTAAAGAATTATGGACCTATAACTCTAGAAACAAGCTTTTTGGAGACATTAAATTAAAAAGCAAAATTTAGGGCGAGTTGAAACTCTTTTTATATCTATCTGAGGAATGGTTTAGTGTTCTCTATTCCAATATACAATTAATAATTATTCAAGTACCGATCAGGAAGAATTCCTGCATTTCCTATCAAAAAACCATACAAAAATCAAAATAAATGTATGAATAGTTGAAAAATGGGCTTACGGGTTTAAAAATATGGAATTTTTTATTGTCTTATTAAATTTTGCAACACTTCAAGTTTTCAAGTTGATCCTAGTAATAGTTTCGGAGATACAGTCTTGATAACTTGTGCCCTCGAGGTCAGCCAGCCTAAGTGCGCCGTATTTAAGTGCGCTTTTCTCGAAACTATGGTTTTAAAAACTTTTTTTTTACACAGAGATACAATTCTTAATGACTTCGATTAAACTATTTGAAATATAAATTTAAATATGAAGAAACAATTTTTGAAGAACATGGTTTTTTACTCAACCCATGGAAACCCTTAAACCTGACTGGATTACAATGATATTCGGTAAACTTCACTCGAATAAAGAAGATCATTATGTATTGATAGTATATAATTCGCCGTTATATATAATATACTTATAGAAGTATGTATAAAATTAATTGGGGCCCATGGAAATTATTGATTTGACCAATTTGTTTGCAACAGAATACTCTATTACCGGATAAAGACGAAATCTAAATTTTATTAAGATCACTCGCATATTGACCGATGTACATACAAGTATACTGTAAAAAGTCGAGTGAAAGTTCGAAAATCCTTCCACTTATATGGAGGCCTGGTGAAGTAATTGTCAAGAAAAACTCACTCTATATTTTATTAATAAATATCATCCGATATTTTCTGCGAAAAATCAACCATAGTCATATGCGATGTCCCAAACCTACACTACATGGTCTTATTTCGATAATTTTTAGACATGTGTATCAAAGAAACGTCAAGGTAACACTAGGCAACAAAATTGGTTTAACTTGATGGAGTAGTTTCAGAGATATTTGATTTCATCTATATTTTTTCACCGCTTCCTTTGAAACCTTTTTAGTAAGTTATCGAAAGTATAATACATTACACCGAAGTATTTCACTATTATTATACTCTATGCAATATGTTGCGAGAGTTTAAAATAATAAATAATTTGAAATATATGTTTTTAAAATCTTCCTTGAATCCTTCGATACAAATACCAGTAAGTTTTCATGCATTTCTTCTGGTATTCTGCTGCCTCCTCAATGTTCATACTCAGCATACTTGAAAAGAACGGCAATTTGCGGTCAAGTTAGTAACTCTGGGGGTGCCATAAATTGCTCTGAAATTTATTTGATTGAATGTGTCATAATAAATAAATTGGTGTGACTATTGTATCTTTGTATACATGCATATACATTTATGTATTTAAATTCACTACCCAGCATGACATTTAGAAAAAACTAAATAACTGCGTTTCGGTGACGAAAGAGAGACATTGAGAAATGTTATGAATTGGGAAAATATTAAATACTAAAGCGCTTAAGTAATGGACCCGTACACAAAAACCTTCAGCTCTTATAATATATTTATAAAGAATTTTGTATGTACAAAAAAATTTAATAATTTCTTAGATTTAAAAGGATCTGAATTGGAAATATGCAAAATTTTTTTGTGAAGTATCTTCGTGGAATTTTTTGGGCTCTCTTGTCTCTTCTTTCTGATGAATTGGATTAAATAACGAGCGTTATAAAATCGGCCAGTGGTCATCTTTATGGAAATATCAAAATTTTGAATTTAAGTAACTCTTGCACTTTTAATACATTTTTGCAAATTTATTTTCAAGTTTCCATATAAAAATCCCGATTATGGAAATTGATAACTTACTTTTGCCACCCTTTTTCAATTGGCTTCGATAGAATGAGAAGCAAATTTCTTATCAGACCCGCGATCACCATTGCATTACAGTTTAGAAATACAAAAAATCGAACTGGTCCCTAACTTCTCAAATATTACTGGCAACAGTGATCGCCTAAAAGTATGCGGCAATTATATAAAAGCAAAGAGCACTACAAAGTAGCCATAAAAAACAGCTATAAAATGCGCTTATTGGCGGATGTCAAAATGTACAATAACAAAATACGAAAACTACCGAACGCTGCTTCGCGTATACCGCAGAACGAGTGGGCTTGGACTTTTTGCATTTTTGTATTAAACAAAGATTTAATTATTTTTAAGTTTAACTCACCATTCGATGGATGGAATGCAGACCCTAGACTGAATTATATTAATTATAACCGATTTCATATTAAATCACAACAACAATTTTGCACAACACCTTTCTAGACAAACCAAAGCACCGAGCTATAAGTGAACTTCTCTATGAAAAGAACACACTCACTATACAAACACTAGCCTCATTTTGAACTAAAATATCACTAAATATTAGTAATTGCATTAAACTTATTATATTTTTTTAATTTTCAAAGCAAAATTACAATTTTACTGTATTTCTCACACGAGTATCGGAAACTAATGCACGACTTTTGAAATGGCAGCGGAAACTGAATAAAGCAAGTACGAAAACCGTGTTGCCAGTGAGATGAAAAATATGTATGCTTTATTCTTTGTACTAGATTTGCGTAATAGATTGAGAAACGTTTTAAATATTTTTAAAATAGTTGTTTAGGTAAAAAATTGTTTGGGGAGTTCAAAATATGTAGATCAAATGTGTGTTGTGCCTAAGGGAAACGTTTTTGATGTGATTTCTATACTCAATATTTATATACTCAATACGTTTTTAAAACATTGAAGGGATTTAGAAATGTTTAATACTACATAAAGTTGTTGTTCATATTCCTAATATTTCTTAAAATACGATTGGTTTTTGAAAACATTTTATGATTATTATTTGTATAATATCACGTTTTCGATCATAATAGTAATAGATCACATGGGGGGGGGGAATTGTTACAAAAAAATTAAAATGTAATAGATTTTTGATAACCATTTTTATTGAACTATTTTTACTTTAGAAATTTCTAAAGGGAGTATAAGGTATAAAATACAAAAAATGCTTAATTTAGTTTTCGCATAAATAATATTTATAATATTTTTTGAACGTATTCAATTTTCTTTCAATCTGGCATCACTTATTATTAATACTCGCTTTTAGCTTTTGCTGTTTGCTTCGCTTTGATTTTGTTTCTAGAGACTTGCTAAAGGAAATATTTTCTGTTTCAAAGAAAACTTACCTTTTTCGGAATATGTGCTGCAATCCAAATAACAAATTACCAATTTTCACTTTAGGCATTTAATATTTTTCACATTGAAACACTTGAAGAAAGTTATATATATGTACATATCTGTCTGCGCAGAGACTCACCTACACTACTCAACTTCTTGGCATTTGACTAGAAATATTTGCTGCATCAGTATTTATCTCAAAACACTTCTTTTTATGTAAAAATCATAATTCTCATTTTTTTACGATCGCGACGAACACTTCTGCTCGAGAATTGAAATAGCAAAAGCGGAAACTGGAAACTGGAAAAAAGCATAGAGTTGTATTTGCAATGTCAAACAGTAAGTTATGGTATTCACTAAAAGAACACTTGCGACCTCAAGTTATACTTAGAAAAGAGACAAAGTGCATGAAATTAAAGATAATTAAAGCAAATAAAGTTATAAATATTTATATTTGTATGATAAATAAAATACTTATTTAGTATAGTAAAAATAAAAAAATATATGTATATATTTAAAAAATTTCTGAGAACAATTAGTTGACGATATATATTTTAATACAAAACTTCTTCGTTTTTTGTTTTAAACATCGAAATATCTGGTATGACAAATTAGAATACTTTTAATATACAAAAAATAATATTACATTATTTATTATTATATTAACGAGTGATGTAGGTTGAGGTACTTTTTTCACAAGCCAGATCACGCGTCAGTCGTATTAAAAAAATATAGCAGCCGTAGCTAAGAGCATGCACGAACCGTGTAGAGTTAATTTGGCGCCGTTCACAGTATGGAACGGCTTAGCGCATCTTCCCAAACATTTGAAAAGTTCCAAGAAGACCCAACGTTTTCGAGCCAAGTTTTGCTCTTCGATGAGGCCGTTCTAGCTCAATTGGTATATAAACAAGCAAAATCGTCGCATTTGGGACGAAGAGCAACTTGAAGAGTTGTTGAAGTCTTTCATCCAGAAAAAACAACGGTTTGGGGTGATATGTGGGCCGGTGGAATTCAAATTTCTTTAATGGCAATAAGAACGTAATCATTAATGGCGACCGTAATCGTGTAATGATAATTGAATATTTGATGCCTGAAGTTGAAGCTCGTGATATCGGCGACATTTGGTTTCAACAAGACAGCGCCACTTTCCACACATCCTATCAAAAAGTGGTCGATTGGCGACCAAGAACGTGGATAGCACACCGTTGGACTTTTTCCGTGGGTATATCTTAAGGATAAAGTCTGTGCGGTCGGAATGATCGAACAATACATTGAAAATTGGACTCAACAGAAGAACCATCTGAGCCGTACCCGCGACCAACATTTGAAAGAGATAAAATCTCCATTAAATTTGAGTTTCTGTGTTTTTTTCTTTAAAAAGTATGGAACCTCGAAATGGATCATCTTATATATTATATCTATATAGTTATGTACAATATATATTTTATTCCACTAATTAATTATTTAATAAATATTTTTTGTTTTGAAATATTTTACCTAAATTATCACATCATGTGAATACCACTAATGATTTTACTTCCAAAATGAAATCGTGGAACAAGTGCACAATATCCTGTAAAAGTAAAAAAGAGAATAGCAATAAGCAGTGATGCCAGATCTGTTATTTTTTTAATACTTAAAAGAAGTAAAAATAAACAAAATAAAAATTTTAATTATAACAGGTTGAGTAAAAGATCTATTACATTCCAAATTTCACAGATTTTAATTTAATCTACTACTCTACATAATACTAATTTGGCTGGAGATCGTGCTATTGCAGTTGATAATTTTGGCAATATACATATGTACATATGTACATAAATATAAGATTGAAAAAATCGAAATTCATTTTTAAACTATTGGCAAAATTATTAAATATTTCGCTTAAACAATTTTTTAGACAACACTCTAAATAATTTTCACATTAATGCTATTAAGAATTTCTTATCTTTAAATAATTTTCGACCACCCCGAGTAATTATTTACTTAAAATATATAATAAATAATCCACATTCTATTACCCAAATAATACAAATCTAGTACAAATCACAAGCCAGCTTTTTGTAACATACTGGCAACACTGTTTGCTTAATTGCTTTATTCAGTTTCCGCCGCCATTTCAAACGTCACGTATTAATTTCCGAGACGCGTGTGAGAAGAATAGTGAAAAATATGATTTGCCCTGAAAATAAAACAATGAAAAGATTTTTAATTTAGAATTAAATGATTATACAACAAATATGGCAGCAAAGTGCGGTTTTAGTTTAAAACAAGACAAGTGTTCATAGACAACCTGAGTGTTACTTATTAAATAAGCCTGATGTATGAGGCTACAATTCGAGGCTGCCTGGAAAGTGTGCAAAAATGTTGGAGTGATTTGACAATAAAATATTTTTGTTCTAGAACTGGAACTTAATTTAGCCCATTGAGTGGTGAGTAAACCATTAAAATCATTAACTATTTGGTTAAAAAATAAACTTGGACAAAAAATATGAAAAGAGTGCCAAATCACTCGTTTGGCAACAAATTAGTATTTTTACTCGTTAGAATTTTGTTGTTGTACATAATAACCACTTTTATAGCAAACTCTGGGCTGAGCTGTATTCACACTTTCTATAGACGCAGTATGTGTAGCATGGTTTAGTATGCTTTTAGGCGCTCACTGTGCAAATACTGCATAACAGTTTGAGAGGTTAGGCATTACAGGATTTTTAGAGTTTCAAACTGTATTAGACCATTTCAAATAAAGCCATATTTTCCAAACAAAAAAAAAAAAATAATTTCATAGTAGATCGGAAACCATCAGAATTAAAAGATCAATTAACAAATATTAAGGAAAAAATAATTTACGGGTGATCTGCGGTCGGGAAAAGGAAGGAAAAGATGGTGGTTGAGTTTTAAACAGTCTTTGGAAAAAGTTATATAGAAGTGTTGTAGGTAATAAAAATATCTATAACTTCTGTATATACATAGCTTTATTCACATAGCCTGAAAATTTTTGTGAAAAATTCACATAACCAAACCTTTGGGTTTATTTATTTTTATCTTGTACTTTCTTTCACAAAATTTGGTGGAAACTTACCTTCTTGTCTCCCAAAAATACCGTATTTTTTATTTAATATATTTGTTATTTTTCCTTACATTGAACTAATAACGAAAACACCTAAATTTTTGCTAAAAATCTCAAGTTAAAATATAAAATTTTGTTAAAAAGTCGATTCCTTCTAGTAGAAAATGATCTCGTTTTGACTGCGATTCGTATAATCCTTTTTAACACCTGCAACTAAATTATATAATCAAATCGGATTTTATGGAATATTGCCGGCCAGACTCGAAAGCTTTGCAAGCCTACCATCCCCAATGCCGGTTAGCAAGGCAGCGCCCGCATTAAATTGACGTTCTATCCTTCAATACCAAAGTTTTACACAATCGAGTAGTTTGACTCGATTTAGTCGGTATCATAGAGTTCAACCCAAAATTTATAATGGAGAAATTGTATATAACTTTTCGACTGCTCTCAATTTTTTTGATATTTGAATTAGTGAGACCTATAACTTCATAAGCTTCGATTAGCCATTTTCCTTTATTTTATTTATGAGAAAAAATATTCTCTGTCAAGTATTTTTTTAGACGGTTGGCAGTCCGTAACTGCAGGACCGTTCAGAATTCGATTCTGGCCAAAAAGAGCACGGATATTGTAAAAAAAAGCAAATTTTGTTTATCTCTTCGAGGGACTGAAAACGGGTACCACAGAGCAACAATATCAGTTTGAGGAACAGAAAAAAAAAAAAAACATTCGAATCCAAATCTGTTGAATACGGTGCTTGATCGATGGTATTCATTGCATTTTTGGCTTTAAATTCGGCCACCATCGTGGCTCGATGCGAAAAAAAAGTTAGTCATTTAGTTTTAATTTTTATTTTTTGCGCAATAAAAACTTCATTGAAAAATTAGGCAAAATTGTTCCGAAGTATTTTCCTTTTACATTTTTACTTAAATTGTTACAATGTGCTTACTTTCAATGCTTTTAACCTCTTACATTTACTCCAGAGTTAAATAAAAATAAGTGATACACACATTCATAATAATTTATATAGACATAATTGCATTTCAAGGGGCCATTTAGCCACCTGTGTTGTCAAAGCTGTCTTGCTAAAGTGTCAGGGTGGTGTTTTCTATTTGTTTTAAATGTCACCAACTTGATATGAAAAAAACTGGAGGGCAATTCAAATGTCAATACAGTATATATGAATTGTAGTATAAATGGAAGAAGTAACAATATAACAAGCAAAGCAATTTCAGTTGGAGCAAGCAGACTACTAATTACGTACTTTTATACCCTATATAAAGTCGCCCAAAGCTCAATAATAGAAAGTTTTATAAACCTTTTTTTCTTTTTTTTTTTGCTAATTTACAAATGACAAATGTAGTTTTTTGCGATATTATGATTTCTATAATTCTCGGCCACTTTATCCCTGCAACACTATGATAATTTTTCCTCCGCATCGTGTTATCCATAATCTGGCTCTAAATTCTTTACGAAATTTTACTACTTTCCTTATTCTATGGGGTATAAGGAGTTCTTTCAAGGTAAGCAGTTCAATTATTGTCCTCACACTTGTTGTGGCGATACAAATTGTCGCAATAGTTTTGAAACTATTTGTGGTAATTGAAATTGACAGGTGCATGGAGCCGTCACACTTAAGACATGCAGTTATATTTAGACCAATACATGTTGAATACATACATATACATATGTAGATATACACCCCAAAGAAGTTCACAGCGATTACGATTGGCTCCCACAGTCTTATGAAATATTAATTTAAGGTGGGGTAGCCCATGACCCACGCAATAATTTTCGCATTCTCAACAAATATTCAGAGCTCCTTGAAATGAAGAACTAAAATTTGGATGACGAACTATCTCCGTCGAGAAATAGGAAATCCTTAGGGACTCCGTAGAAAATATTTGATCATCAACATAAAAAAAAAAAAAATTTAATTTACTAATTAAAAATAATTTGATTCACTTCTGATGTATTGATTTATGTTGGATTGACTTTGCCTTCGTTGAATAAAAGTTTATGTTACAAGCAACTTTTCTCGTATAAGACAAAATTCGATGACAATTTTACCTGGAGTGTTCAAAATACTATAATTTGTATCCTTTACCCACTTTTTATTGAGGCTCTTGAATACCAGGGTTGCCTTTCATAGAGATTAGATAATAAAAATAATCGAAAATCGCGAAGAACAATTCTTCAAAATAGTCTCCATTAAAATCTATTCGTTTTGTTATGTTCGGGAATAAAAAGTAGTCATTCAAAGACAAGTCATGACTACTATTGGCGCAACAATTAACAAATAAATTTTTTTAGTGCTCAAAAATGCAGTTGTTGCAGTCGATGTGTGAGATCTCGCATTGTCGGGCAATTTTTGAGATATATAATTGAAATTCAGAGAGACCCCTTTATTGCCAGTAGTATATCTGGGTATCAAAAATGGGCAATACCTCCCTTAGCCTCCATATACTATCTATATAGTTCGACTTGGGCGATCAACAGAATATCAAAATGCACCTGCGCATTAAATTTCGTTTTAGACCCATAGTCTCATGGACAAAATTGGTCTGAATTATACATATGTACGTATTTCTCGCAAATGCGATTTTTTTTGCTTTCTTGGCTCCCTGTAAATGAGCCCGCTCTAATGCGGGAGCTATAGGCTTAATCGAGGATAAAGTGGATAAAGATTTAAAATAAATTAATAAATTGTACATAAAGAATTGCATATTAAGGTAAAAGAAAAATAAACATATATAATACGGAATGGTTAAAATGAACCTAAGTGCAGAGAAATATAGATCCCTCCAAGATCTTTAGCTTAATTTCAAAGTTCTATTTGGTTATAGCCTTGTTTTGTTGAATATGAACAATAGAATCGAAAAAGCATTAAAACAAAATTTTGCTTTTCTGTAAAAAGCAGTTGAGTCCTTCGTTTTGAAGTACTTGAACACTAAGAAACTAGGATACCTACTATATATACACTGATTTTTATGCGGTGTTCTTATGTATGTATGCATGTTGGCCCTTATTATTGGTATTAATCACTCCTATCCAGATAATGCCAAGAAACACTCAGCCTTTCAAACCCCACTTATAACATCCATTACCGTTTGAGGGATATTTTGACTATGTATTTATTATGTATTTTAATCCATATACTATGTTCAGAACGACATTGAAAACAACTTGAAAACACAATGTGTGTTTCGATGAGTGTACACTGACAACTCACAAATTTATTTGTTTCTTTACATTTTCAGCAACGGGAATGGTAAGTTTTGGAACCCTTAATATTGACCTGCGAAGAGCACTAATTTTGTTTTGCCACAATTCAATGAGTAGGGATTCTCCCCATCAATCCACAAATTCCTTTTTTTGTATTTTTGCTTTTTTATCTATCAATATCAATATAACAATATCTAGTGACAGCTATATTTGTATATGGAATGTAAACAAATTTCAAGTGACACTTTAGGGCCGGCAGAATATGTCTTACAATAATACCGATTAAACTAGAGCAGGCACCGATTATAATGAGTGGAATGTAAGTTTTCAAGTAGTTTGCAGCCAAAACTGGTTTTCAATGCGTTTTGAGTTTGACAGATTTTACATGGACGAAAACACAAGTTTTGGGGCGAAAATCATGTTTTTATTTTCGGTCCGAACATAGTAATAGATTCGATATTATTATTTTTTGGGCTTACCCTTATACACATCCATGGAGTAAAGTTGAATACAACTTTTTTAAAAATTCAAAATTACAATGGGGACTTATAAACAGCTTTATAAAAAGTAAAATGCAATCAAATGGTAATACTTTTATAAACATAAATGTGTAAAGAAATATGAAAATGCATATACATATATGTATGTATACTTTTCGACAATTATGCATTTACAAGTCCTCAAATCAATAACATTTGAAATAGAATTGTTAATTGCAGCCGACAACATACCACCAAATAATTACCCTGCTAACTGTTGCAGTGCACTTTGAAATCTCCATACTTGAATTGTCCTGTTGTTTGTCAGAAAATTGCGCTCCTCGTTGAAAGTACATATATATGTATGTGTATACATACACACACGCATATGTATATACATACACGCAGAGAGGTGAGTGGGGGGGTGGAAATTAGAAGTTCTTGTCAATTATGTCTATTTCACAGTTGCAAAATTAACAAATCAATTATTTAGCATTTGCCTGTTAATTGGAATATTTAACCTCAAACAAATACAAACTTATGTACATACATATATGTTAACTTGACTTCCACACAAACATACACTATTTGTATTTGTAAGCTTTTGGATGCATACCTCTGTCACATGTGTACCTATGCTATGCAGCAGAATATTAAATACAGTTAATTCACAACATACTATACATATGTACATATGTAGAAAGTTGGAAATCATAACTGTTAATAGCACTTGCCATTCTAATATATTAATTACTATACAACAACAAGCGACTAAGAGAACTTTTGCGTTGCTTAACAGAACTGCAAGTCAACTTCGCGATTAAGAATAAATCACTTGAGTCACTTGTGCCTCAGATTGTTCTAGTCAAAGATTTATCAATGAATTTATTTATTCCATAGAATATTTAACTTTTAACTATTGGCATTCAGTGGCATTGTTTAATTTATTGGCTCGGCAAACTCTTAAGGTTAAGTTAAGTTAGATTAGTCAGGTAAGCCAATGTGCCAAATATAAACCAGTATGGATCCTTTGCGATACCAGATGGAGTTCAGTTATTAGGTCCATGAGAAGTACTCATCCTTTAGGGTGTCTGCGCTGGAATCAAATTTTAACAGACTTTGTGATCTTGCCAATGCGGGACAAGTGCGCGAGAGATACTCCATTGTTTCCCCGGTGCCTTGCTCTAAACATTTCCTGCAGTCTTCTCGATCTGTCAGCGCCATATTAGTATTTTAAATTCCACTCATGTTGTTACAATCTCTTCTATCGAGCGTCATTATGAATTTTCTGTACTTCCGAGCTACCGTTTCACATATGGCTTTTGCGGTTTTGCACCCAGGTAGCTCTTTCCAGCAGGTTCTGATTTTATTTGACAGATCGTCGCATGAACAATGTATGGATTTATCATGTTGTCGAGTGTTAGCTGTACACCATTCTTGGCAATCTCGTTTACTCTTTCAATATCTTTGTGGCCTGGCACCCACAGAAGTGAAGTTGCTTGCTTCTGGCACTGATACCAATTTCCGCAATATCTTGCCTTTTGTATTATTTATTTACTAAATATATTTTGTATCAGAAACACTCCCTCAGTATATTATTGAACAATGAATCCTTTCAACGGTTTTATCCTTGTAAAAAAATCATATTCGGAAAGAGATCATGAGTTAATGGCATCTTTGCTCAACCATCACTGTCTGATTTTGCGTCCCAAATACATATCCAGAACTAGCCCATGATGTTCTGCTTTTCTGTAAAATGCAATTCAGGCCTTCGTTTTGAAGTGCTTTAACACCAAGAAGCTAGGTGATGTCTTAATAGAAGCTTCTGGCAAGAGTTTGCTTCCATCAATCTGTTGAAACCTACTAGGATGATACGATTTCTAAGTGTCGTTTCGTTGCAAGAACAATATTTGCAAATTATTCAATTATATTATCAAAATCATCGTTCTCGAATTGCCATTTTATAGTCGAAATAATCATCAACCTGAGCGTACATTTTCTTTACATAATGTTCAAATGTCAATGGAACAATGAACCGCTCACAGTAAGCGGTTTATTAACATTATAACTGTATTGCCGCCGTTAAGGCCAGTGATGCTGAATACTGCAATTTGTCGATTCCAACACGTTTTTAAGAATTGGGCCTGTCTCAAACGACAACCTGGTGGATTTTAAGAAAGGATTTGGGCTAGCTTATAAAAATGTTCTCACTCAGAAACTGAAACCATTGAATCTTTTCGGTGATCGACGTGAATTGGTTGATTTTGTCTTGGAGCAACTTGAAAACTATAACAACTTCTTAAGAAAATCATTTTCTCCGTTGAGGCTCACTTTTATCTGATTGGTGTGTTGAATAAATAAAACCGTCGCTTCTGGTATGAAGAAAATCTACATATTCATAAATAATCATTACATTCACCTAAATTGAAAGTTTGGCGAGGCTTTTGGTGGTATCATTGGTCCGTACTTCTTTCGAAATGAAGCTGGTGACATCATTACTGTAAATTGAGAGCGATATAGATCGATGTTAACCAACTTTTTATGGCAAGAATTTGGAAGAAGTTCATCTTGACAAAATCTGTTTGCAACAATATGGGGCTACATGTCACATAGCATGTACAACAACCAAATTATTGCCAGAAAATTTCAAGATTCGTTTGTATCAAAAAATTTTGATCTTGAATGGCCTCCAAGATTGCGAAATTTTACGCTAATGAACTTTTTTAAAGTTATTTGAAGTCAATGGCCTTTAGCAATAAACCAGACTCTCTCCAAGTTTTTGAAGACTATAATGAACGCACTATTCATGGCATACGGCTTGATTGAGTGGAAAAAGTACTCCAAAAGAAGTGGAGGAAGCCATTTGAAAAAAAAAAATAAAAATAAAATAAAAAGCTTTTGAATTAACAATATTAATTAGTGTGATTTTGTTTTTGTAAAGAAGATATTAATTATTTATTCATATTATTGATAATTATTGTAATTATTAGTATTTATAGTATATTCACAAAACAATAGATTTAATATCTGAATGAAAGATTTCCATAACCAGAATATTTATATCCTATACACTATAAGATTTAGTGATAACTGTTAAATTCAAATAATTACAATCATGTACCCAGCACATTCCACTAATAAAAATTAAAGCTTTTTACGTAAGCTTTCGTATGGAAACTTTTGCAGGTGTAAAGCTAAGCTATGCAAAAATGTAGATGCTCCAATCAATTTATATACCATTTTAGTAAGTTTTCAAACCACAACTGAAATGTGTAGTAATATACGGGTTCCGGTGGGTGTGTTGTCTTCGAATAGAATAATTATTAATCAAACAGTAGTATTCGTGATATCAGCGGTGATGTAGTAAGTACAGTGGTGTGTTAAAAAATATATTTTTATATAACGGATATCAATATTTCTCTGATTTGCCCAAAAGTTTATGTAATGAATTAATTTTGGAAATAGACGAGTAATCAAAAGATGTGCTCATGTATTTTTTCTATACTTTGTACTATAAAACCTGGAAAGTTTATATAATATAACTGAAACTGATTAGAAAATAATGTAAAGTAGTGAAATATGCGGTTATTTACATTATGTATTATTTACACATTGCTCTTCCTAGATATTCGCACAAGCGAGAGAGTAATATATGACTTGAAACTCCGATGAACCTATTGCTGAACATTATCTAGTCTTTAGACTGATTTGATTTGACCAGCGGCTTCTGTCTTTTAAATCATCTTCGAATGACTGATGAACCTTTATGTCCTTTTTAAAACACAGATGTAGTATTATTTGTCTTAAATCACTCGGCAAAAAGGTCTCTATAGAATTATATGTATTTAGCTGAATTTGAGGAGGAAATTGAAATTTGCTAATTATAAAAATGATAAGCTTTCCAAATACTTATTGCGAAACTCTAAACTCCAGACCATCTCTGTCATTCTGGGATCCAGGATCGTGAATTCAAACCCCGATCAAACCCCAGCGACAATTGGTCCGGAGTAATTCTTCTCGATATATTTTGGATAAGAAAATAATCATCTCATATCTTAGGCGTTACGTAACCGAGGATCGTAAATTCACACCTCGTTTAAAACTAAGCAACGATCGGTCCCAGATAATTTTTCTGCGTATACCTCTGAGGAGAAAAACTTTTCTTCAGGAACAGCTTAAAGTAGTAAATTCCGTCGGGAAACTATAAAAATTTTATATAAAATCCGTTAGTGGCCCAAAGTTTTTAAATACCGTCGGGATCATCAACCTGCATGCTGAAAATTTTCCTGATTATTAGACTAGAGTTCTAGCGCTTTGAAACCTGAACTACCGTTAAGAATTTGAAACTTTATGATCTCGAGAGTTATATTCACGTCATTATTTGCCAAATTTATATTATTAGACAACTAAGTCTCTATTTAAAATATTAAATAAAAATATTTTTTATTAGAAAAAAATATCCCATAAGCATTAATCCAGATGTGGTGGAAACATCTTGACAGTTTCTCCTCCACTGTTCAGCTTTCGCCAGACTAAGCTGAAGCATAGCCATCGTCTTAGAAATCCGGAGAAACGTGTATACAAATTTCTGGCAGGCTCTAGATGATTTCAGGCTATGTGACGGGCTTTGAATCATACGTAGAAGTTTTGGGAATTCCAACGGACAAGCGTCTATAGCAGTCTGTCTGTTTTGATACATACCTAGGAGTTCTGGGCATTTCAAAGGAGAAGTGTCTATAGCAGTCG
The DNA here is from genome assembly GCF_001853355.1 of Bactrocera latifrons. Classification (NCBI taxonomy): domain Eukaryota; kingdom Metazoa; phylum Arthropoda; class Insecta; order Diptera; family Tephritidae; genus Bactrocera; species Bactrocera latifrons. Next base: position 769,477 of record NW_017534486.1, read on the forward strand.
GTCTTCTGATCCATACCTAGAAGTTTTGGAAATTCCAACGGACAAGCGTCTGTAACAGTGCATGTGGGATTATTCGGCCTATTTACCTAACATAACTTAACCTAAAACTGGTCCACACATGCCGTGACAAGTACGCTAGATACCATTTACAGACATTTATACATATATGCTCCAATCACATTATATCCAGTAAACATGATTTCTTCAAAGATGAGTTTCGATGACTCGAACCAGCTTCCTACATAATACGAGGCTTGCAATAGCTCAATTCCTCCCAGATAGCTAGATACCGATTGCAATAATGCTTTTCAAAGAGAGCAGCATCGGCCGAACCGAAGACAAAATAAGTACAAAGCTTTAGAGAGTTAAGTCAATGAGCGTAACGCGAGCTTTATGCAACTGGTGAGAAAGCTTAAACTAAGGGTTGGCTCACTCATACACACACATAGAAAAAAACATCGTTGCACCGCACTGCAACGTGAGGCGAACACACGTAGCCACACATAGGCGCACGTGCAGAGCTACGAGACTCGCTCACTGGCATTCGCGTTATCGGCAAAGAGCAGTGCGCTTTTGGTTAGGAAAAATTCGCACCAATTGAAATGCACTCGAATGCACACCAAGGCAAAGTAGGCGTGCAATTCGACTTATATACCAAAACCGCTGCCTTATGAATGTACACGAGTATGAATATATAGACAAATGTGAAAATCCACACACACACACACACATAGACAAAATCATTTTTTGTGTGAGCGTTTGCGGGTAACGCGCTGAACTTACGACAATTGACTCACCAACTGGCTGACTGACGTATTGACCCACTGAATAAACAAGCCGTACATACATACAAACACGCACATACATGCAACGCTATGGTTCGGCTGCTGGTTAAGTTGCGCGTGACCTTGGCCTCTAAAATTTCGAATTCTGGTTTGAGTACAGGGATGCAATTTTATTTGCTTCCTTCACATTTTCGATTGCCTGTGGTTGTGATTATTGTTGCTGTTGTTTTTTTTTGTTTTTTTGTTTTTTAATCTTTAATGCAGTATTTCCGCTTTTATAATTTATAAACTTCATTAGCTGGATACAAGTACAAGTCTATAATAAAATATCTTCAAAATTATATAATCATTGAAGTAAAATTCACTAAACCCGTTTGTAAAATTTTTTACAGAGTATATTTTTGGTATTTTAAAAACATTATTTCATCGTACTCTATTGTTGACAACTTCCGTCAAGTTATCGAAAGCAGTTTTAAAGTCGGTATATATGTATGTAAAGGGTGATTCATTTCGAGGCTCCCAACTTTTTTAACGAAAAAACACAGAAACTTCAAATTCAATGGAGAATTTTTATTATCATTCGAAAGAACATTCTTTGGCTTTTATTTTTTTTTAATTTTCTCTTACAAATGTTGGCCGACGCTACGTCTCAAAAGGTCTCTCCGTTGGCTCTGTGTTCGAAGCTCATTTTCGCACCGATAACACAAGCATAGTGACACTTAAAACGCAATAAATTCACTTCCACTCAATAAAATGTCATGAAATTCTCACTAGACAAGCGATAAAGATAGCATGTTCTCACGCACCAGACCACGACATATAGATGGCGCCACTAGGGGACGCTATATTCAAAAAGTCCTGTTTACTTTGGAATACACCTTGTATTATATTTTAATTTTAATAAAAATAAGCCTTATTTTTACAAATAATATAACAAAAGTAACCAAACACGAGTACTAATTTAAAATTCAAAACATATAATTTTTTAAAAATTTCATTATATATTTGGGATTAATATTTTTCTTTAATCATTTATTCCGATATTTAGGAATAAGATTTTGATACAACTTTGTTTCTAAATCCATTAATCCAAATTGGTTTTGAAGTCTAGTTAAGTACGTTTTCAGTATTTAACTTTCTGAAGTGAATTTTTATATACTTTTAAGCTTAAATAAATACAAAGAAGCTCTTAGTGACTGAAAGGGGTCAGTTTTTTTCGAGAGATGTTGCTGTCATTGCAGAAGCATGAAACAAAATATTAGCTCATTAGACTGACTCTATACAAAACCAAAAAGCCTTTCCATTGATGCACTTCATCACGGCTCTTGCTAAGGAAGTTTTAGTCAAAGAATATCCCTTCTTCGAATAGTGATATGATGCTTTTGATTAAGGGTCACATTTTGTGTGTCTATTTAAAAATGAAGATTTTTGAGAATTGAAACAAAACTTTTATAATAATTGTTTTCATATTTCAAGGGTACATATATTCATATTTGAAGAATACCCAAGCATTTTTTGCAGAAAATAATTAAATATTTCTCGATCTTTCTCTGCTGCAGTGATTTCAGCCGTCTGTGTAGATGAAACATAAAAAAAAATTTATTTTCGATTATACATATACATATATTCCAATGACCTACATTCAAAAAATCTGAAAAAATTTAATAAAATGGGGGCAAAAATTTGAATTTTCCTCCAAAGTGTGCCCGTTTCTGAGTTGCCAAGTTTTTGATCAGATCTGGTAGGTTTGGAAAACTATATACAAAACATGCAGAAAATTTTGGTAATGATCGGATAATTTGTCACTGAGTTATCGCATGGAACATCTAAAACTGAAGCTGTCTTTGACTAACTAGCTATTATTGTGGACAAAAAATAGTAAAACATAAAGTGCATTCGGCGATTTCTGCGATGAGTGAAATTATTCAACAAAAAAAATTCCATTGAATTTTGATTCATAAAAATGATTTAAAAAGGGTCGTTGACGATGAACCACGTCCAGGATGGTCATCAACATCAACAGATGATCAACAAGTCATAAAATAACGGAATTGATGCTTGAGAAACCACGACTAAGAGTTAGATATCTTACTGGCATCGTGAGAATATCGGAAGGATTAGTGAAAATCATTTTGAAAGACTACCAGGATGTCATGAAACGTATAAATACTGACGATGAGTCTTGGAGCTTTACTTCCCAACCGGAAACAGACGATAAATTGGTCCAACCGGACAAACTTTCAAAAATGAATAGCTTTTGAGTGTTATGCGTCGTTTGCGCGAAGTTGTTCGTGAAAAGAGGTCGGAATTATGGGTGGAATGGATGGAATGGAAGACCCTAAGCGTGAGCTGCTATTGAAGGCTATTTCGGAACTTACCTTTAACAACTGTTTCGATAGATTTTGAAGAATAATTTATGAATTTTAAAATAATGAAGAAAGTCTTACTATCTTTTGCCCACAGTATTCAAATCCAACGTCAGCTTTTATCAAATCTTTCAACCACATGCTAACTATACATTGGAGTGCATTCACAGAAATCTCTCCCTCTCTTTCTGCAACACAATTTGATTGGTGAACAATTATTATGGCGTATTTATTATTATAATCAAAAGTTTAATTTTCCCATTTAATAGCTAAAAGCACTTTGTTCAGCCCACATGCAGTGATTGATCAACTGCTAATCAGTTACATACATACATATATACAGCGTTTAATGAATTATTGACGAACTTTAAATCTGTCATAATTTACATGCAAGACTCGCATGAACTTGGGAAATATTTGTGTGTGGGTACAAAACACGAAGAAAGCTCAAAACTATAATCGGAGATGCGCCAAGCTGAATATACACACATATACACACATATGTATATACATACATATACATACATTAGTGGGTACATGCGAAATTATCGATTGTGTGCATCGAAAGGGACTTGACAGGTTTGCTCAGCAGCGTTAAAACTGGCAACAATAAAATAAAAACAACAATATAGCGACATGAAAGCAAAACTATTGCAGCTAACTAAAAAAAAGTATATTATAACGTATGTATATACATATGTGTGTGTGAGTGTGTGCAGTTAAACTATTTGTAGCCAAGTCATGGCAGTTACTCAACGATTAACCAATATAAATATGGGCGTGTATCCGTAAATTAAACTGTGTTTGCTTGTGTTCTGTCTGTGTGTGTGTGTAATCATACATGACGAATATGGAATTAGGCGGACGTGCGGTGTGCGCAGTGTGAGATGCACTAATTTTTTTACTAGTATATACTTGTCATACAAAAACAACAACTGCACATGTGGCTATGTATAAAAGCATATGTGAGCTACGTGTGTGTATATACACATGTATGCGTTTGCTTGTGCACTTTAATGGTGGCCTTGAACATGAACTGCAATTTTGCAATTTTCTCTACAAGCGAACGAAACTTTTTGCTGGCCGAACTACAACAAATTTCGCTGCCGCAAACCCCCTTGCACTGGCAAGCTAAGCTACTCTCCTTTTTTCCTTTACTCACACTCTCTGAAACCAACGCTCTCTAGGGCGCGCGCCCTTCGTGAGAAGCAACAAAAGTGTATATAGCGAAAATACGACCGAAAGTCAGATTGGCAAAGCGCACAATCACTTAGGCGAACTGATGGAGTTGCCGAGTGTCATAATTTTTTATAGTCAATAATAATATTGTGAAGAGTTCAAAAACTGAAAACTGTATATCGGCACCTAAAATGTAAAACAACGTATCATCTAAAAAATCGAAATTGAGTTTATTCACTAAATGATATTGGATAAAAATAAGTCTTTTCGCATTTCTAATCAAACTTCAACTATTTTTTTTTTTATATTTGTAATGAACTTTAATAAACTAAATATGTGCCATTTTGTTCGAAAATTTTTGCCATTTTTTAGCTACAAACATTATTCAATCAATGTAAAACTTTTTTTCACAGGCTTCTCTTGAAGTCATCTTTTCTCTATTATGGAAGTTTTGCATTGCATTGTAGAATTCAATCGTTCGACAAGGGCTGAAGCAGCTTAACGTAACCTTTCTAGGTGCCAATCCTGGCTTTACGACCATTTAGTTAGCTTCACCACGCTTGGACCTTGATCTTTATCACACATTACTTGTATTGTCGTATTTGATTCACTTTTCATCTCCTGTTACCATTCGCTTCAGAAATGGTTCGACTTCATTTCGTTTCAGTAAAGAATCGCAGATATTAATTCGCATTTGGACCATTAAATTTTTCACAGACAATTCATGTAGTACCCAAACATCGATGTTCATTTTGTAGCCAGCCTTTTTTAAATGGTTTAAAATCGTTTGATGATGAATGTTTAGTTCCTTAGCATTGCCATGGCTGTTTATGTGACGGTCCTGGTAAATTTTTTCTATAGTTTCATCGATTTTTTCAACGATAGTTCGATTAGAGCGAGGTACATCTTTCACATCAAAATTTCCAGAAAGAAAGCGATCCAACCATTGTTTTGCTATCCAAGTCTCCATAAACTTCACAAATTTTGTTGGTGCCTTGAGTGGCAATCTTCCCTTTTTTATACATATATTTCAAAACATAGCATATTTCTTCATTATTTTCACTAATTTTTGAACAGATGTAACGTTTTTCAACTTTAACTTCAACTTTTTTTGGTTAAATTCAGCCTAAAATCTCACCTTTCCAACACTATATAGTATGACACGATGCGATTGGTAGTACTTGAGATATACGACTGCAACGACAACTATTGACAAAATACGGAAAAACTTTTTCAACTACCCAATATTTTGATATTCATATTATTGAAAATTCTATATTTGACAAATCTCTTTCCTTGCTGCGGCAACTCTGGCAGCTCTCTGCATACAGTTGTGTATGCACTTGAACATATGCATCCCTATTATATTCCCTTTACACAAAAATTACTCGTATTCGGCACTGGGACCGCCGGGACTAAACTTTTAAACGCTCACTAATACATACATGTGCTCTCAGCTGCTTTATGTAAATACATATACATATCTATATATGTGTCTTACTGGCCACTTTAAAGCGAATTGCATGACATATACTGCAGTACAGCTACAGCCCAACCGCATTAGCCGAGCGGCCACTACCAACGTATGCACCGAATTACCCGATACCCGTAATCATTTAGCGCCCGCTTCCACCGCAACCCTGACAAACGCACGAGCACAGAAGTCGGTTTGAAGGTCAACAAAAAGTAAAACAACAAAAAAACAAGCGCTGACAAAAATCGAATATACTTTTATGCCTGTATATGGTGGTTTTGTTTTGTTTTTATTATTGCTCTGCTTTTTACTCGTTTTTTTAAGGCTTTTGCCTCACTGGGGCAGTAGGTGGCATGCAGGCAGTTAATTAAATTTCACACGACGCTACATACGTTAAGTACATAAATACTGTGCGTAGGAATATTTTTAAATGTGTACGTATGTATGTATTCGAGTGTGTATTTTTGTTTAATCGAAAGTTCTTTTATTGCTCGCATTTACCTCGAAGCAGTGCGGCATTTTCAATTAAATATTAGTGGATCTCTGCGAAAAATACTTTTAAGCCTAGAAGGAGAACCTATAACCTAGTTATGTTTATATTAACTGGTATTATTGATATACGTACGTACAACATTTGCACATATGTATATTATCAATATTTTATAATTTTAATTGGGCTAAAAATAGATTTGCGAAACTATGAGCTCTTCGTCGCTCATTAATGGTAAATATTATCATTAAGTATGAAAATATCAACAAGCAAAACATTTAAGATTCTTTACAAGATAGCAACGTAAATATCGGCTAAAAAAGAATCAAAGCCAATGTGAATCAAGAGAAAATGTAACCGTTTACTGGAGGACTTTGTCCGAATAAGTCCAAGTTTTCGAAGTATTTCATGAGGAATCAGCTGCGGATGGCAGAAGAAAGACAAAAGAAGAGAAAACGTCAATTTGACTACACCGAAGCCATAACACCCTTCATATATGGATTTTTAATAGCATAAAAGAGGTTCAAAAATATTTATCTTGATTTTATCGGCCAATTTCTATGCTAGCTAACAGGTGAATTGAAAAATCCCAAAAATACCAAAGTTTTTATTATATATATATATTTTACCATACGTTTTTTATTATTCAACTTAAATCCTTTGAAGCGTGATTGATTATAGCGACTCTTTTGTAGCCCGATTTGTCCTTGGCTCAAAATAGACCACAGTTCCGGCGTTCACCACTTCATCCAAAGAATATTTTTTCCCAACGAGCATTCTTGTGAGAACCGTTAACAGAAAATAAGCACTGGGTTCCAGATCAGAAGAATACAGTGGGTGCGGATTCGAAGCCCACCTCATGGATTTTTTCCATCGTTTTCACTGACCTGCTAAACCAGCATTTTCTTTTTCTTCAAATGCGGCCGTTTTTCGTTTCAAGTAGTACTAATTAAATGTAATATAATTTTAAAATTATTCTAACCGCCGAGCCGACGTTTGCATTTTAACACGCCTTAGCACGTGTTCATAGTTTGCAGACTAGTCGGATGACTACCAAATAGACCCCGGAGTGAAACGAGGTAAGAACTCGCGGCACCCACTCTGCACAGAGCTCTCTCATACCTAAATATTCGTGAATGATAAGATATACACGCTCAGTTGATATCTTTAGAGTGCCTACTATCTCAATGTCATCTAAATTAATGTCATCTAAAACTATTTCGTGCATCCTTTTTATGCTTCCGTCGGTAACAACCTCTTTTGGACCTCCATTACATTTCACCACGTCTAATATTGGCTTATCAATCATTGATGGTGGATTTTTTTAGGGCAGTGTCCGGTTGGCTTTAAAAGATTGTAGCTTTATTTTGGACAATGACCTGGGCCGAATATCGTGATGATATATTATTAAATAAATAAGTTATTAAATAAATAAATTTTCTATATAAGAAGATCAGACCGATCAGTAGTGGCCCTGTCTCTTATACACATCTATTGTAGCTTTATTTTGGACAATGACCTGGGCCGAATATCGTGATGATATATTATTAAATAAATAAGTTATTAAATAAATAAATTTTCTATATAAGAAGATCAGACCGATCAGTAGTGGCCCAACATTGACGAGATTTCAGATCGGTATCCGGAAAACTGAGGGACTAGCTCGCGATTCGTAGTGAACGAGGACAAGACTCCTGCGACTTGGCTCCGATGTCGCTGCTCTCAACAGTACTTCGAAGTCGTAGATAATTTCGTCTACCTTAAAACTAGCATTAACACCAACAACCACATCAGCCTCGAAATTCAACGCAATAACTCTTGCGAACAGCTGCTACTTTGGGCTGAATTGTCGATTGAGGAGTGAAGCTCTCTCGATGAATAAAAACCAATTCTATAAGTTACTCATAATTCCCGTCCTACTATAGGTGGTACAGAAGTATAAACGATGACCAATATCTGATGAGTCCGATGCCATAATGTCACTGGAAATAATATTGTTAGCGCCCACAAAAAGTCAACGTAAAAGAATCTTATGGAAACAAAGAATACTTTATTAAATTAAAATTCTATGAGTTAATCGGTACTCCAAACCTATGTAAAACCCTTTGAAAAACTTTATAACAGGCCACTTTTGCAAAGAACGATTGTTTCCACTGCAACTCTGAACTTTTTTTTACGTTACAGTGATCTTAACAACACCGTCTCTCTTGGCTTGCTCTTTCCTCCCCTCATATTCGGACGGCCGTGAATCATGCCAACCAACGTAGCAGCCGGAAATTTGGAAGAGTACGGGAAATACAAACACACGCTGGCATATGTTACGGAAAGCTTTGAAATTGTCGAAAGTTGAGCAATCATGAATGAGAGTGAGAGTACGCGCAGCAGTGGCCATTGAGAGATAAAAATATTTATTCGCATGTGCAAAATTATTTAGGTAAGTAGGTAGACATATTTTATATATATTTAGGTGTTGTTCTATGTGCTTGATAAAGCACGAAATGCTGAAACAAACTACAAAAAAAACTATAGAGAGCGTAAGAGAAGCGAAGCCGCTGTGGGCAACAAATGTCTGTACATGTGTAAGAGAGCGACGCTGACGCAGTGAATGCCAGTTAAAGGGCTGAGCTATGCTCAAAGCGATCAGCTGTTGGCAAAATGGGAGCAGCGTCGCAACAAACGAAAATTTATATTACAAAAAAGCCAAATAAAACGAATGAGTTCGCCATCTGAATTAATATATAATTCATTCGTTGAAGTTTGAGTGTCTGACGAAGCCATGCGAAGTAGCCAAAGCGGTACTGGCTGGTAGGGAGTATAATTATTTGTATCTGCTGGCAGCGCTGCATTACTCATTGAGCTGATTAGCCTGTTGGCTTTTGAGCTGCGCCTCTATTGCACCGCGCACGCCTTTGCCTACTCCTTGGGGAGCACCAAAATAATCGATAGAAAACCTGTTCGGTCGCAAAAAACGCATATTAGCACACATTTATACAAATAAACACTCGTCAGTGCGCTCTCGGCACACCTGTGTGTCGGTCACATTGCCGCGGTGTAAGTGAGCGCCGGCCAAAGTTTGTTAGCTGTACGTGCGCATGCTGGCCTTACCCTCACCGCACACACGCAGATCCAGCAGCTGACCAGCCACCTTCACCAACAACGCTGCCGAGGCCGTACGACATGCGAAAGCACGAAATTTAACTCACATGTTTGTACCAGCTACGCTACGCTGCCGTTGCTGCTGCTGAGCATGTGCATTTGCTCAGCGCAACTCAGCAAAGCGTGTCGAAAATCCTTGTCGTTAATTTTCAAGTTCATTGTCAAGGTCGCCCGCTCTCGCTCGTCGGCTCTGCTGCTTGCTCTCACACTCTCATAGCCGCACCGGCAGTGCCGACGACGCTCGACACCACCATATGGCGGCGCAACAACACGCGAAGCCAGCTACAGCAGCGACAAGTTTTACTTTTCACTTTAATTTATTCGCATTTATTTCGTTTTTTGTTCGCTGTCGTTTTATAGCTTTCGTTTTTTTGCTTAGTTGCATCGCTTTTAAGGCTTTGTTGACAAACATTTCTACCTACATGTGGGTATGTGCATCAAATGTATAATTGCAATGTGCTATTGTAATTCGTATATACATACGTACATACATAATATATATAAGTACATATGTATATATATATTTCTGCAATTACGTATGGCTTATTTTCTAATATGGTGTGCAACGCCTATTGGCTTACTTTTGTAATCTTCGCAGCTGCGTTTTAGCGCATGCAATTTTCAGCATCTCATTAGACACGTAAAGGCTAAGTCTAATTTTACCCGAGCACACCATGTTGCACGAGGATATTAAAACTTTTTCTTTACTCAGCAGCTGCTTGCACTTACAAGCTGGTTGGTTGCAAAGTTAGACTTTGTGGTGGGAAAGTAATGGTTTTGTATAATTTCTATTTTCCTCCTGCTTTTCAGTTTAAATGTACTTTTTCCAGTTTTTTATAGTTCCGATTATACCGATACAGATTTCTGTCTCTCATTTCACTACCTGCCTAATACAAACCTCATACGCAGTTATGTGAACAGGAAGAGCTTCGGGAATTCGTTGGCCGTAAACTAATTGATTCGTTTTCTAATTTCTAGAATTCATCGATTGAACAGAGTATATTAGGTATGCCACTAGGTAAGGTAGTTTTAACAGCCAGAAGGAAGTGTGAGTGGTACTATAAAATATTCTAAATTTATTTATAAATAATCAGCATGTTGAGCTGATATTTTAACTTGGTCAATCATCTTCGTCATTGGTGAACAACTTCATCTTTATAGGTCCATTAAGAAGTTTGTAGACTTTCTAGCATCGATGAAAAATCACTCTTTGCTGTGATGGCGATATTTTGGTGAACGTTTTGTATTTCAATCGTCAATATATTTTAATCTAATAATATGATGATCTCTTTAGAAATAGTGCCGTTGGCTATATGCCTTAATTTCTGCTGGAATAACAAATGCCATAAATTAGAGAACTACAGAGACCAAATATTGATTTTATTATTTTAAATAAAATTTCTAACAATAATAGAGAAAAGTTAATGCTCCTCTAAATATATGGCGCTGCTAGAATTAAATCCATAATATTTTAAACCCTAACTTTCCAAATGCGCATGTAAAGGAATTGGCAGCTGTCAGATTATTAATTTGTAAATTATATATTCTCTTGAAGCCAAGGTTCGAAATGATCAACATTATTTGTACTCCGCGCCAAAGAAGTCAACCATTGAAAAGTTAAGCCATGCCTGTCTGTATATACGTAATCTAGTTTCTCAGTTTTTGAGATATCGATCTAAAGTTATGCAAACGTCATTTTTCTCCAAAAAGTTGCTCTTTTGTGATAACCACCGATATCGAACATGTTATAGGCATATAGATGACGTACAAAATGTTTCATTCATATCAAGGTTTTTAGACAATAAAACATTTAATATAGACCACATATATTCTCGAAATCCATCCAACATTTGACAAGACATCTTAACAAAATTTGGCATGGAGTTTGGTTGCCATTTTGGTATTACAATCTTCGAATAAATACGTGTCTCCTTTGCATATCTTTTATTACTTTTTAACTGAACTATTTCGAAAAAGGTGAAACAACTTCTTTGTTGGAAAATTTTAAAATTTCATCAAAGTTATTCATATAGAGTGTGAATTTGTTTTGAAACATAGCTCTTGAAAAGCTCATTTACCGCCCGATCTATTTTAGTTACTCAATTTGGTTAAATATAAAATTAATTCCTCCAGCTCTTCAGAATCGATAAATATGAGTTTGTTCTGATTCTAAAATATTTAAACGAAACTTAGAACACATGCGCTTATTTCAAAAAAAAATAAAAAAAATAAAAATAAAAAAAAAAAAAAAATGAAAGTAGGCGCGATCTTTTGGGTTCTAAATAAAACATTTGAAATGCTTGAAATACAGCAATTTTAGGCAACAATAAATCGATGGAGATATGCTACATTCATGTTGTTCCTTTTAGGCCTCTTTTTATAGTAGGGGCAAGCATCGAAAGCCGGAGTGTGGAACTAAACAAAATTAACGTACAACTCAAGACTCCACGTGATGGAAGTTACCACTTCGCGAACATCTTTCCATTTAATTCATATTTGGGTCAGATGTAAATCCAAGTTCCCATGTTATCTACTTATCCAAGTACGGATGTCAGGTATAAGTCAGTGAGTCGACCGTCCTTTGGTTAAGGTTTGCCACCGTTGCACATAGGCGCATTTTCCTTCAAAAGCGGACAAAAATGAAAATTACAATCATCAGCGATGCTACTTAAAATTGATTTTTGTTTAGTACCTAAGCAACCGTTCTACAATGAACCGATTAAATGAATGACGTTAAGCACTCTATATTGCCACACAAGTAGTCGGAACATAGACTTCGTTCAGAACGCACGTTCCTCCCGAACCTCTATATTGTTCTCGAAATTGCAAGTGGTTTTTTCTGTTGCGTGAAGTGAATTCTGGAAAATATGTGCTATGGATTCTGGACAACATGGAATGTATGTAATATTAATGATATAAATATTAACTTAGATAATGTACTATTTTTTTTTTGCGGGAAATCAATGAATCATTAAAAAAAATAAACTTTTTTTTAATTTTGTAGAAATTTGTGTTTTTGTTATAGTGTCCAGCGAGATCAAGCTATGAATTTCTTTTCTTAGTAAACTACGGGGTTTCTACTTAACACATAGCTTAAGCATTTTCCACGTCTTTACGCTTCTATTCTATACGGGTAGTATATAGATAGTATAAGGGGGCTCCCCGACCCAATACGAATAGTTGACTTTTGACCGAAAATATCGTCCAATGTGTGCTATATGAAATTGAAATTCACACAGAATCCTTTCCTGGCAATAGTATTTCATTTTGTCAAAAATTGGTTGAATCGGGTCAATACTTTCATGAGCCGCCATATACATAATATAAAGATTTTAGAACTTATAGATGACTTTATTCTGGGTATATCCGCCAATATTTGGGACAACTCAATGAAAATTGCAGAACATGTTTTATTCATAACAGTGTTTATTTGCCACTAAAATAGATATAATTGCGCGAAAACTTGAAACCCTTATATAACTATAACCAAGATTTTCGGACATCCACTTGACCTTGCTTCATATGATTGGTGATTGTGTGTAAGGTACCTAAATGAAACCGAGCCATCATTGTTTTGATAATGTGGCATATTAGTAGGTTGTGGCATGACCAAAAATAGATAAAATCTGGTCGGCACTACCTCTTACTCAAACATATTCAATATAAAATGTTCGGTTGCACCTGAAATGAGCCTTTCTTTACTTCTTTTATTTTAATATATTAAATCATGCATTTTTATTAAATAATTTTGTCGGGTTTTCGAGACTAAATGCTCCTATGTGCTTTGCTGTCATATAATTATGCTCTTCTTTTTCTCCTCCCTTTTTTGGATTTCTACAATTGGCGCTGATAGCTCATATAATCTCGTGAATTCGTCTCCCTGGATGTCTTTGAGTGGCATACTACCAAGTACTTCAGCTATTTTGCTGGATGTAGTTCGGAAATCATTTATTTTTCTTTTCTCTGTAAGTCTACGTGCTACATGTATTGGTCTGGCATACGTTTTTCTGTCTAGTGCCAGTATTCATACTGGAGCAACCTATAGTATTATTGAGCTCATCGCTTTTGCGATTGGAAGTCGTAGGCTGGGGATTTGCCAACGTTAAGGCATTGGAAATCTTTTTTGCTGTATTTGAAGTGTATGTCAAGTGCTCCTAGAATTTCAGTTTTTAGTCCAATAATGTCCCCAAATATTTCAACCTTGGCTGTTTTTCCTCAATACTTATATTTTGTGCTCAGCCGGTTCCGAACTCATAGAAGAAAATCATAGGTGCTGACCATTTATGCATTCATTACATTTATTTTGGAGATCATCCAGTTGTTTAGCTACAGCTACCATTATAAGGTCACGTATGCGATTAGCTTAACGTTTTTTCAAATGTCTTTAGTACTCACTATGTGATATTCGTCAGGGAAATTATCGATATTGTATAACTTGCTAAAACTTGGTTTGTCGAAATTGGTGTAAATTATAATTAGCTGAATACCACTGTCATGTAGACAATATGACAGACCTATACGGCTATCTAAGGCCCTATACGACGAGTTGTAAGATCATATACTACTTTGTTTTTGTTTTTTTCTTAATATAAGAAATAATTTTGTTCCAAACGTATGCATTCCTTTACATATAACAAAACGTTACATGCCTCGAGGTATCTTGAAATTTGTAAGGCCTATCGAAACAACAGAAATACCTGGGCTACACATCTACTAAAAGCCTCAATGTTATATATACTACTATATTATTATATAGTAACGGGTATTTATGTGGGTATTATGGCGACACAATAATAAGTGAGCACGAGAACTTTCAATAGTATGTGGGGAAAACAGTAGAGAAATGCACATAGGCTCATTCTAAGGGTACTACGCTCAGCGTGCATGCCAGCACATACCATATATGATATACGAATATGGTATTTATTTCTAAAGTACATGATTCTGCTTCTTCGTCGTTGTAACGTTGAACAAGTTTTGCTGACATCATCAGCATTTTTCCCTGACCAACCTTACGGAAAATCGAAACAATTGTGTTGCATGTGTTTTACATACATACAAATGAATACATATGGCTACGTACATATGTATGTATAAGCGATTTTGTTGTTTTGAAATATCACATGCACGACAGGCAACCAGCTTTTGTGAAATTGGAGAAAATAATTTGATTGCTTTACGTAACGCGTACAGTGGGGGAGGAGCACCGGGTAACTTTAAGAATATATTATACTATACATACATATACATATATACTATATATTAGAAAACTATAAAATATGGTTGGGCATGTTTGTAGTGCAAATGTTTGTATGGTCTTTTTTCCATATGTGTGTAAAAAGTCAGCGCTTTGCAGTGGAACAGAAATATTATAATTCGTTCAGTGCATTATACAACGAGCAGTGATTCACAAGCGTAATACTTACTCTGCCCACTTCGCTGAGCTCATATTGCATTGTATGTAGGTATATGACTGCATCTATTTTCTTTCCGATTTTCTTTTTTCACTTTTTGTATGCAAATCTTATTTTTTTCGCTTATATAAACTAATTGAATGTCATCTAGGAGACAAATTGTCGTCGCGTGTGTTTTGCTGAGGTGCGTGTATATGTGTGTGTGAGTATAGTTTCTCATAAAAATAAATAAGCAGATAAAAATAACTTATTTTCATTACATATATAGATATATGTGTATATTTCGTTTCAACACGTTATGAATATTTTCTTTTATTATATGTATATATAATCATAAAGGGTGATCCATTTCGAGGTTTCCTACTTTTTTTAAGAAAAAAACACAGAAACTTCACTTTCAATAAGAACTGTTAATAATCAATTGAAAAAAAAAATTTTTTGACATTTAGTTTTTTAAAATTATCTTTTTCAAATGTTGACTGCAGCTACGTCTCAGATGATCTAACCATTGAGTCCAATTTTTGACGACTCGTTCGAGCATTTCGACTGGTAACTCACGAATGGCGTGATGTTTTGCTCCAAGGCGTTAATTGAAGCGGAATTTTCTGCAGAGATTTTAGGCTTTACACATCCCCACAGGAAAAAATCTAACGGTGTGATATCAAACGATCTTGGTTCTCAATTGACCGGCCCAAAACGTGAAATTATCTACTCACTTCACTCAATAATTCCATTGATTAATACCATGTTTAGGAAGTCGCGCCGTCTTGTTGAAACCAAATGTCGGCGAGATCACGAGATTTAATTTTATTCATAAAATAGTCGGTTATTGTGACGCGATAACGATCACCATTGACAATTACGTTCTTCGCATCATTTTTGAAGAAATATGGACTAATGTTTTCACCGACCCACAAACCACTTCAAACCGTTGTTTTTTCTGGATGAAATGACATCTCTTGAATCTCTTTAGTTGGATGCAGCAATTTTGCTTTTTTACATACCTATTGGGCCGGAAATGGGTCTCATTGCTGAACAAAATTTCGAAAACATCGGATTTTTTTTTTTTTGGAACTTTTCAATAGTCCAAAGAACGGAGCGAAGCCGCTTCCGAAAGTCGACCGGCTTCAGTTCTTGCACAAGCTGTATTTTTTCGCTTTTAAGATCTCGACATAAAATCCGAGTTGCTGCGAAAAGCGCCGAATTAATCTCCACAGTCTTCGTGTACACTCTCAGTTACGGCAGCTATATTTTCTTCACATCAAGCTGGACCTGGTCTATTCGGCCGAATATTATACAATAATAAATACTGCCCACGAAATAGTTACATTCTTTACAATACGTTATTTTTATACTCTCGCAACAAAGTTGCTAAAGAGAGTATTATAGTTTTGTTCACATAGCGGTTTTTTGTAAGTCTTAAAACTAAAAGAGTCAGATATAGGATTATATATACCAAAATGATCAGGGTGACGAGTAGAGTTGAAATCCGGATGTCTGTCTGTCCGACCGTCCGTCTGTTCGTCTGTCCGTCCGTCCGTGCAAGCTGTAAGTTGAGTATAAATTGAGATATCATGATGAAACTTGGTCTCGTATTTTTTGGCTCCATAAGAAGGTTAAGTTCGAAGATGGGCAAAATTGGCCCACAGCCACGCCCACAAAATGGCGGAAACCGAAAACCTATAAGGTGTCATAACTAAGCCATAAATAAAGATATTAAAATGAAATTTGGCAAAAAGGATCGMATTAGGGAGGGGCATATTTGGCCGTAATTTTTTGGAAAAGTGGGCGTGGCCCCGCTCCCTATTAAGGTTTTTGTACATATCGCGGAAACTGCTACAGCTATGTCAACCAAACTCTATAGAGTCGTTTCCTTTAGGTATTTTCATATACAGCTCAAAAATGTAAAAAATAATAACCACGCCCACCCCCCATACAAAGGTTATGTTGAAAATCACTAAAAGTGTGTTAACCGACTAACAAAAAACGTCAGAAACACTAAATTTTACGGAAGAAATGGCAGAAGGAAGCTGCACCCAGGCTTTTTTTAAAATTGAAAATGGGCGTGGCGACGCCCACTTATGGACCAAAAACCATATCTCAGGAAGTACTCAACCGATTTCAATAAAATTCGGTATGTAATATTTTCTTAACACCCTGATGACATGTACGAAATATGGGTGAAATCGGTTCACAACCACGCCTTCTTCCAATATAACGCTATTTTGAATTCCATCTGATGCCTTCTCTGTATAATAAATAATAAAACTTTACACAAATACGGTATTTGAGCTGAGGTGTCCCTAGTGGAAGAATTGTCGTGATCGGATTATAACTTTTCAATGCAATTAAAATAAATGAAAATACAATTCAATACTCAAAGTACACAAATTGATCTAACCTAATTTATTTACAGCAAAATAAAAAAATATGTAAATGRCRRATAATGAAATCTCGATTATCACTTTATCATGCGAGAGTATAAAATGTTCGGTGACACCCGAACTTAGCCCGCCCTTCCTTACTTGTTCATAATAAAGTTGAACGATTTGTAAACGTTGTTCAGGCTTAATTCTTTCCATTATGAAACGATAAACAATACTGAACAAAAATAACTTGAAACCTTGACGTAACTAATGCGTGATCAGTACTTTTTCGACTGTTTGTTCGACTATTAAAAGCAGTACTCTCTACTTGGATTACCCGTTACATATAATTATATTTAAAGTTTTTTTACACGTTGAACAGGGTATATAAAGTTTGCCAAGAAGTTTGTAATATCCAGACAGAAACTTCGGAGACCCTATAAAATGTATAAATAAATTAGCAGCATAACGAGCTGAACCATGTCTGTCTGCATATACGCGACTCTCAGTTTTTGAGATATCGATCTGAAATTTTGCACACATGCTTTTCTCCCAATGGAGCTGTTCATATGTCAGAATTGCTGTTGTCGGACCATTATAGCATATAGCTACCATGCAACTGATGAGATATCCTTACGAAATTTTGCACCATTTTCCAAGGCAGCAGTGTAATCTCCGAGTAAATTCTTTTGGTAAAGTTACTATAGCATGAGGCAGCCATAGAAAATGAACGGTCGGAATCAGATTCTTATATCGAAAACTTCTCTATTTAACGTGATATCTTCGTGGAATTTTGCAACATATATTGCATGAAGTAATGGTGCAATCTCGCAAGAAACTGAACGATTAAAAGTTAGTTTTGTATACGAGTAGGGTATAATAGCTTCGATGCAACTGAAATTAACGTGTTTTTTTTTTAATGTACATTTTCATATATACTTATATGTTTGCACTTTCTGGCAAATTTTCCACATTTCAAAACATTTCGCTTAATTAAGTTTTGTTTCTATTTCAAATTTCTACAATATATAATAAAATGTACCTTAAGTCCACTAAATTGATGACAGCTGGCAGCGTAAAAGTTTGAAATCATATTGTTATTGTTTTGGTTGTTATTATTTTTTCAAATTGCCTTGCAGTTGCACACCTGCAGTCATTGTGCGCACTCAAGGGTACAATTAGCAGCACTTACGCCAAAATATTTATTTCGAGCAGCTTTCGAGCGCTTTGTAATGCTGCGAAAAATTTTGAAATAAAATTAAAATTTTAAATTTTGCATAAATATTATTGAACTTTAAACAATAGTTTTTGAAATAATAAATTAAAATATTTAGTGAAAAATAAGCTTGAAGAATTCTACTGACTTGGCGTTGTTCCACTGCATGTGCCTATTTTTGGTGGCTTATTTTACACTTTGTTAATTATGAAACTATCTGGCGATACTGTTTTATTGGACCGTTAAGAGATTAAGTGCTTTTATTGTGATATATAACTGTATACTGTGTAAAAATAGTGGAGCAGAGCCAAAAGCAAAATCTACTTTTATATGGTGCTTTTCGAAGTACATGACAACTTAGAGAATAGCTGTAAAACCAGTTGTCAAAGTGAAAATATGTTTTTGACTATAGCTTTCGTACATTTTTTGCAAATTTCCATAAATGCTTTATTTAGTACTTTACTTTATGGTCAAAAGCGTAAAATCATTTTTACATTGACAATCCATCATTTCACTCCGAAGTCGATTTGGCAGTCATCCGAGTGAACTACACGCTATAAACGCTACCAAAGCATTGTAAAACGTAACAGTCGACTAGCAAGGTTATGACGTCTGTATTTTGGGATGCGCATGGAATAACTGTTATTGACTATCGTAGAACGAAGTCTACCGTTTTATAAGTCGTTGAAGACGATGGCAAAAATCCATGCATTGGACTTCGAATTGCTTCAGCATCTACCCTATTCTCCAGATCTGGTCCCCATAGTATATTTTTCTTAAAATAAATCTCTTTATGAAAACAAATTATATCAACGCCATTGGAAAGTAGAAGCTTAGGTGTCCAATTATATTACATACGATGATTTTTTATGTCAATATTAGAGTAGGTGGACGAGGCTAACGTCATAGACTTTTTTGTGTAATAGCGTTTAGGAACAACCCTATATAATGTCTTGAGAACAACAAAAAACAAGAATAGTTATTAATTTGTTAATAACACGAGATACTTGTAATAATTGTAGATCATGTTCTATAAACAATTAAAATATTTGTTAGAATAAAACAATGGGGTATGTTGATTTTTCTAATAAAATACTTCTACACTGTAAATCTAACACACGATCCCACTTGGACAGCTCTGGCGTTGGTGCTTTGTAACCAACAGTGTTAGATATGGATCATCGCCTAATATTGAACCCAGCCAATATACTAGATTGTCGAAGACAAGTTTATCGAGATGTTTGACCCTCTGTTAAGCAAAACCTGAATAGTGGATGAGAAAGTGCGTAGATAAAACCAATCCCTCTTTCTTCATATTGATCGGTCTCTGCAATATTTTGATTTGGAGAACCTTCACTCCACATCAGGAGGTCCAAAACCACGGGAACTAGATTTCTGCCTGTAAAGCTCAAAAATTTGTTCCCAGTTGTAGCTGAAAGTGTACACGAAGACCGTGCAAGTAAGTTCTGATTGGTTAATTTTAAGGCGTAGGCGGGAGAGGATGTACACTCTCCCGCATAAAAAGAAAAAAACAACTTTTTCAATCGGAAGTATTACATCCGTCCATATCGTATTCAGAATATATACACATGCATACATACATACATATATATATACATATGTATACATACATATATATATATATCTATATATATACATACATATATATATAGATGTATAAAGGCATAAACCTTGAAAGATTATGCCAGCTGAATATTTGCTGAAAAATTTCCAAGCAATATTTAATTTTAGATGCCAACAAAAACAAATGCTAGCAACAGTTGCAGTAAATACATTACATAACACTTATCAATAAAAATGCAAATGTGTACACACACACACATACACACATAGCAGACGCAGACATCCCATGAATGCAAAATGTAATGCAAGTGCGATGTGATGTGCGGTAATATCTAATTCAATTAAACAATTAAACTGCAATGCACAACGAAAAGGCAAAGGCAAAGTAAGGAGAAAAGAACAAATAAATTCAATTAACAACCAAATCGCAATGCAGCAATTCAGAGAAATGCAAAGCCGAAGAAGAGGCAAGAAATTGCACTCAAGCACTGGCTAGTGAAATAGTACGACCAAGAAATTGCAATAAGTTAACCGAAAATGTATAATGAACATCATATATAAGGTGATCCATTTCTAGATTTCCCACTCTTTAATGAAAATTTCAAATTTAAGGGGGTATTCTACTCTAAAAATCAAATTTTGGGCAGTTTTTTGAATTTTATTAAAAAAAAAAATATTTTTACTATACATTTTTTTATGATGTTTTTATTGATATCTTAAGAATACAGAAAAATATTTTACAAAAAAATATTAAAAATTAAAATAATTAGAGGGGGGGAGGAGGGGGGCGGTGAAGACAGGTGTAAAAAAATGGCACATTCTGGTGACATTGATCCTGACTCTCCTGGTGGTCTGAAGAAAAAATCAAAGGAATTTCTTAATCAGTAAGGATGCTGTTATAGTCCCTATTTCAGGGAGCACGAAAAATTTTTTCACACAAAATGTCAAGTAAATCGGTTGTATAGAACTTTAGATAATACCGGTACCGTCTGGAAAAAAGTAATTTCAAGAAAAACGCGCTTAAAAAAGTGAGTTGTGCATAGTGTACCGGGCTATGCGTCACTAAAGTAACTGTAGCTCTTAAAATAATTTTAATTTTTAAAAATCCTTCTTTACGATATGTTCTTAAGGGTCTAAACTGTAAATATATGAAAAAAATCGAATTTTTCAAAATTCTAGAGTAGAATACTCCCTTAATGGGGAATATTCCTTATCTTCCCCATTGAAGGAACGATAAACATCAGATGAACCCATCCGTTGAGTCCAACTTTCGATGACACGTTCGAGCGACTTTAGACTTTAAATATCATCACAGAAAAAGTTTAACATTGTGATATAACACGATATTGATGGTCAATCGATCATCCCAAATCGTGAATTATCTGGTCACCGAAGTGCTCACTCAACAAATCTTTTGATTGGTGCGATGTGTGGGAAGTGGCGCCGTCTTTTCGAAATCAAATATCGCCGAGATCACGAGCTTCAATTTCAGGCACCAACTAGTCGGTTATCATGGCACGATAACGATCGCCATCAACGGTTACGTTCTCACAGGCATCCTTTTTGAAGAAATAGGGACCGAATACGGCAATTTGGGTTGTTTACATAACCAATGAACCAGAAATGGTCCTCATTGCTGAACAAAATTCGGCTCAAAACGTCGGATCTTCTTGGAACCTTTTAAGAGCCCATAGAGCGAAGCAATATCACTTGGGAAGGTCGAGTGGCTTTAGTTCTTGCACAAGATATATTACAAGTATGTACGCTTTCAATTTAAGATTTCGACATAAAGTGCGCCAAGTCGTTCCATACGTCCGTTCGAGTTGCTGCGAACGGCGCTGAATCGACTTTCCCCATCATCGTGTACACTCTTAACTACAGGTGCTATATTTTCTTTACTCCTTGCTGAACGTGGTCTATTCGGTCGAATATTATTCAAAAATGAATGTTAGGTCTCTTGGATCTCTACTTGGATCACTCGTTCCAATGAAATTTTTGAAGTAAGAAATTAAATATTTTTTCAAAGTTACTAGCGCTTTCCGATGTCGCTGAAAAGAGGTTCTAACTGACCGACTTTTGAAGACCTCTGGCTGTTACAAACTTCGTGAGAAGCATGTGCATGGTTTAAAAAGGAAAGGTTGATATTCGAAAACAGCTTTCTCTTAACCGTCAAGATAGTTATTACATTGAGCACAATGAGTGCCTGAATTAGTCAGAGGAAACAAGGCTTCGTGATTGACTACCATCATTTCCAGTTGCTTACTAGAAAGTGAGCAAAACTCATTAAAACTGAACTAGTCTGGAACTACTTCGATTCATTGCATGGTATGCAGCTACACATATTATATGAATACATATGTAAATAAATATCAAACGGAAATTAAAATACTTCGACAGAACTGAATAAGCAAGAAAGGTGCTATTCATTCTCATATACGTACATATGTACATACTTATGAGTAAATATGTATATCAGTGAGCAAATTTCTCGTGAGCAAATATATACATATGTACAATGTGCGAATTTCGCCATTCTTGCTGCACATTTTCATACTCGTCTTCTTAGATTGGCGTGTTTGTTTGAAGAAAGAGAAATATTCTGGTATTCTTACTACTACCTTAATTGAGGTATGTGCAGCATAAACTATTTAAAAAGAATTTAGAGAATATGCTATAAACATTTTATAGCTTCTAAAGTGTAAATTGAATGGAACTATCAAAAAATTATGTCCTCTGTTCAAATGCCAAAGCTGAAAAAATGTTTAATATGACATCGAAAAATATTCCAGCTTACTCTAAAATTATTAATAGAGCATGGAAATGGAGGTGCATATTAGCAAACTATTCGGTATACTACGCCTGAGTTCTCGTGAACCCAAGGAAACTGTAGTCTTCACCTTTCGAATTTGTAGGTCAGCCCTCTTTGAAGCAGATTTCGTCCCTGACAATGATATATGTATGGTTCAAAAATGGGTTGACTCCCATATACTACATACGTATAATGATTTTCGTTTTTCCAACGAATCTTATGTCGAATATGTCGGTCAGTGTATGTACATATATACATATATATTAGATTCTGATCCTCTGGTTCACGTTTTATATCTTAACGTATTGCCTTGGCTTTGATTCTTGCAAATCGCAAGTGTACAAAATATTCGGTTGCACCCAAACTTAGGACTTCCTTACTTGTTTAAAATAGCTTATATAATATATGTCACTACATACAGGGTTTGTCCGGAAAGTAATAGGACTGAGGACACCGACTTCATTCGGTTGATACCGTGACTAGCTAACGAATGAGCGGCTGGTCAGTTGTCTCCGACCACCTAGAGAGTCAGTACAAACATTTCGCGTGACGTGTTTCTGCGAGTGGTGCAAGCCGAAAATGCAGCGTTCGTTAGAGCAGAAGTACGCGATTAAAATTTGTGTGATATTCGGTAAATCTGCGACAGAGACGTTTGATACGATCAAGCAGGCTTACCCAGATGGTCGCTTTAGCAAGTTGTTGTATGTTTCGGTGCCAACAGGCCTTTTTGGAGGGCCGGCAAGAGGTCGCTGCTGAAGATCGGAAGAATAAGCAAATCCAAAGGGGGAGCGATGCTCATTATGTTTTTTTAACATCGAAGGCATCGTCCATAATGAATTTGTTCATCCTGAACATACCGTCAACGCCAAGTTTTACATGGAAGTACTCAAGAGACTCAAACGAAGGGTCAATCGTGTCCGACAAGATATCGCAGCCGATTGAAAGTTGCATCTCAACGCTTCCACAGCTGCCCTACATTCCAGATGTGGACCCCCACGACTTTTTCCTTGCCTGAAAAGGCCGATGAAAGGCAAGCATTTTGAGGCTACAGAGGGGATCCCAGCAACATGCACCTCGGCTCTCAAGGCTATTCCGGAGAATGCTTCCCGTAACGCCTTTAATGATTAGAAATCACGCTGGCAGCGCTGCTACGACGCCGAAAGAGCCTCTTTAGAATTTTTTTTAAAGAATGGTAGCGTTTGGTTCAATAATTTTTTTTAAATCGACTCAGTCCTACTACTTTCCATTCAAACCTTGTATATACCAAAACGATATGCCAATGAATGCAACTTAAAAACAGCGTTGCTCCTTCGCCAACAATCGATATACACTAAGAACAATAATGCGATTGAGATGACTCAACAGTTTTGTAAACCATTTGCGTAATGACTTCAGGGGCATATGAGAAAACGTAATATCTAATAACTTAGTGCATATGGATCTAAAAGTACGTGTGTATGTGTGTAAACCGCAAAAATATGCACAATTATAAGCGAGGCAAAGATTCATCTATATTCCGCTTATATACCAGTTATAAAGTATATATAGCATATTCGACCGATATTGAAACTAATGTATGTGTGTGTGTGTGTCTAAGCACTAACACATTTCACAACGGAGGAGATGCGCACTTTGACGATGCGGTGCACATATTCATATACCATATACACATATGTATGTAAGTGTATCTATCATAGGTACGTATGTATGTGTGTACATACACAGATCAATTACTTGGACGTAGATATACTTAGAACAAATGAAGTATACACATATATGCATATATGCAAATGTAGTATATAGTGCTGCATATGTGGTTGTACATATATATATGTGTATGTATATATATAAATACATATGTGTATGTATATAGTCTAATAGTGGTAAATCTGAGTATGCATGTGTGCACGCAAGGTGTGGCGGCATTACTGCCAACGTACAACAAGGAGCTCCCAACTGTCAGCGGCGAACACGGCGAGCTAACAGATTTAGCAGCAGCTGGCCGATGCTGGGGCAATAAATAAGTGCTATTGCAGTGCTGCACAAACGCATTCGTGCTATTACATAATATCCTTGAACTTGAGCAGCAATGTAGATATGTACATATGTATGCGCAATGCTCGAGCAAGCGCCTTTCGGGTGCGGGCGGGAGGCTTCACAAGAAAAGTGCCATATCTGGTGTTTGCCTGCCTGACTGTCGGTCGATCGGCTGCTCCGTTGGTTGTCATTGCTCGTGCGCCCGTCTGTTTGTGCGCCACAACGCTGATGCTGGCCAACAGCAGCGCCGTCGCTGTGCTCTTTGGGTCGCTCGGTTTGTTGGTCTCTCGGTTGGTAGGTCTTCCAAAGAGCTGCACATCACCGCCCATCACCCCGACGTGCCAACACTCCAGCAGCACCAGCGCTGCACTATTGTTGCTAAGCGGCGGTGCGTGGCGTGGCGTTCGTTTGTATGCATGCCTGCATAATTCGCACAACGCTCTTCGGCTGCAGCTTTCTCGAAGCGTCAGCAAACCACACATTTCGTTATTTGAAATTACACACACATGTATACATATGTATATACGTGTGTTTGTAGTTGTGCTTTTTATTGCATTTACTTGCCGTTGTTTTGTTGTTGTTGCTTTTGTGTGGAATTTCAGGCTGCTTTGCCGCTGTTGCTGCTCCGGCTACATTTCGGACTCCCTATTGGCATTGAAAATCGCAACGAACGTGTGCGAGCAAATCGAATGAAGAATACACAAAATGCGCTGCACAACAACAGCAACAACATATACATATACATTATCGCAAATAACAACAATACAAATTGCAATGTCTGCATTGAGCAAATGTGCCCAACAGTACTTTATACATACATACATGCATACACACATGCAGCATGAGCTCGTGAGGAGTCCACCAGCCAACGGCTCAGCAGTCAGCAGACGTCAGCCAACCAACTAGGCGGCCAAACGACCAAACGACGAGTGATCGGCCGACTCAACTACGTTTCGCAGCAAATCGGATGGTTGCAGCCGTCGCTGCCACCAACCGGACGACCGTACGACGCGCCGGACACCATGACACAGTGGTACAGTTGCGTAAATTCGAGACAAATTGAGCAAAAATCGAATTGGGCGGCTTAGAAATCCATTAAATACTGAATTTTCAGCATTACAGGAAAAAGTACACAACAACAAAAGCAAAAAACACTAAATTCAAAATTTAGTTTAAAAATGCGGTGAACAACAAAAGTACTTACCGTGGAAAAACTTATTTTTGTTGGAGCTGAAGTGAGAGAAAAATGAGTTAAAATAAAATATTAAACAAAAGTAAAATTACATAAAATAGTTAATAGTGCAATATGACATCAGTTTCAAAACAGTGTAACTAATACGAGTCATGCTCACACACCAAAATGTCAGTGTGTGTGTGTGTGTGTGATGAGATGGCGGCACTTCCTTTGTTAGTCCCAAGTAAAAATGGCACGCGAAAATGACATCAACCAACGTTTGTGGAGGGCAGCGGCGGGGTGGCGGGGGTGTTAGCAAGGTAAGCGGACCCACAGCTACAAACAGACAGACACAGAGATTAGGGAAGAATAAAACGGGCACACACGTTAAACGGCAAACGTCAAACATTTCACGTTAAAAGCAAAAATCCAATCGTTAAACAGAAGTTCGCTGGAATATTTACATATTCATTCATATATATGTACATATATATATTTGTTTGTATTGCTGCGTGATAGAGATAATTACGATCAAATAACAATGAGATTGAATGAAGGCAATAACAAAGATCAACTAATAGCCAGTACATATATATATATGCATGTATGTATTTAGTATGCATATGTGTTTGAAAACCCAACCAATTATATACTAAATACATATGTATTGTATATTGTATTTTCAAGCATATGTATGTGTGTACGCACACAAAACCATGACTGTGAAAAGCAATAATTAATCGCTCAGATTTATATATAATATAGTGTTTATATACTTTTAGCTAAACATACATATGTATAAATTCTTGTATATATATGAATTCATATACATATGTACATGTATGCATACACATATGGTCAAAATAATAAGTACATACGCCCGTGTAGCATTCAAAGTCTAATAAATTCTCTTTTATTCATGTTTAAAGAAAAATAATATCACATTTAATTTCATATATGTACATCAGGTATCTGCGAATGAAAAAAATTATTATATTGAGTTTTCTGTCTCCTATTTGATGTTTGCTTACTTCTTTCATCAGTATCCAGTATATCCGCCGTTATTTCCAATTACTTTTCAGATTCGTTTTGGCATACTGGAGATAAGTTTGCGGCACGCATCAATTGAAATCTTATACCAGGTTTTTTTAACAAAATTCCATAACTGATCCTTATTTTGGAACGATTGCTTCCCAATCCGTTGCTTTAGCTCCCCCCAAAGGTTTTCGATGGGATTTAAGTCGGGGGATTCACTTGGCCATTGTAGAGTACTCACACCATTATCCTGGAACCAATCTTTTACCAACCTCGAAGTATGCTTAGGATCATTATCCTGCTGAAATTTCCGAATTAGTGGCATATTTTCCTCAGCATATGGCAGCATCGTGTTTTCCAAGATATCTTTATATTGGAATCTATTCATGGTGTCTGAAATACGATGAATTGGTCCTACACCATACCACGAAAAGCAGCCCCAGACCATTATGTTGCCGCCACCATGTTTAATAGTCTTTTTTGTAAACCGTGAATGTAATTCTTTGCCTTTCGGACGGCGAACATTCCGCTTGGCGTCATTTCCGAACAAATTTATTTTAGTTTCGTCGCTCCACAAGATATTGCGCCACTTTTTTTCACCACCTGGGCCGGACCAATTTGCATGATTTTTCGCGAATTGTAATCTTATCTTCAAATTTTTATCTCGCAATAATGGCACTTTTCTGGCTATCCTGCCAAATAAATTGGCTCCATGTAGCCTTCTTCGAACCGTTCGGGAAGATATTACACTACCTATATCGGCTGCTATCAGCTTGAAGATTTAAATGGGTCCGTTTTAGCAAGGGTGACGATACGATTGTCCGTTGTTGTTGATGTCTTTTTTGGTCGACCGTGAGTTTCAACATTATTTTTAATCTTTAGGGCATTCTGTAGGAAACACAATGAACGGCCTAAAGTTTTAGCAATATTTCTAAGACTTTGGCCCTCTTTTCTGAGGTTTAAGACGATCCTCTTCTCCTCCGCACTGCAATGCTTATTTCTACCCATCTATAAAATTTTTAAGTTTTTAATGCGTTTTAAATATGAAGCTTTACAAGCGAAAGTACAAACCATTAAATTAAATCGACCGATTTCCTGAAAATTTTGGAATAACTAATAATGTACTTATTATTTTCACCACTTAAAAAACGACCTTGAACAAACAATAGTCTCGCTTACTGCAATGTGGGGATTTCCCATTGTTTTTCCCCCATAAATGGTGTTACCAGATTGAATTTATTTAAACCAACGCAGAGTTGCATACGTATACTTCTCCAAACATTCATAATTCAATCATGACCGCACGGAAAGGAATGTACTTATTATTTTGACCATATGTGTATATACACTTACTTATACAGATACATACTATGTCTACTCATTAGACTTTGTTTTTTGATTTTAGTACTTTTCCTTCAATTAATTTCTGGTTTTTTTTTATGAATTATTGATGCTCCCATAACTGGAAGCAGTGCAAAAAGTATAAAATAGCATCTGATCAAAATTGACTCGGACTGACATAAAACGAAAAAAAAGGATTGTACAGATCTAAGTTAAGTTGAAGGAACTCTATATAATCGTTTTTAGTGCTATTTGAAGTTATGGATCAAATTTGATTTTATGCCAGATTACATCATTCCTAGTCTTAATATCACTATGTTAAGAGAATGCACTTGTTGACCCTGAAATCAAAAAAAGAATATACAAGGTACTTTCCAAAGTAAACAGGACTCTTTGATGCGCCCCCTGGTGGCGCTATATATGTATATATGTCGATTGGTGCGTTAGAATCTGCTGGTGAATTCATCAAAAATCAGCCGAAATCATCATTGAAATTCATGGGAATGGAATTAAACGTCTCCAAAACATCGATTTATCGCATATTGACCGAACATTTGGGCTTACGAAAGGTGTGTGCACGGTTTGTTCCTCACAAATTGATTGACGACCAAAAATTGCTCAGAACCCAATGCAGACGTAGAGGCCATTCAAAAGGTTTGCACCGGCATATTGGTGAAATAAATTGACTTTGCCGAAAAATTACCATTTGATCTTTTTTTTTAAAGTCCTGTTTCTTTGGAAAGCACCATGCATAAAAGCCTAATGGAAGGCACAATCTCAATTATTACTAAACTATTACTTACTTAAACACATAGAACATCTAAAATAGCTAAGGTAAAGTTAATAAAATTCTGATTCCTGCTGATCATTTATTTATATAGTTTATACATTTTTACTGATCAAGTCCGGTGATGGTTTATGAAGTCTGTATTCTCTTCCATATCATAAAGTTTAACTTTTGCAAGCTTCATTTTTTCTGGGTGCTAGAAAATTCGTGAAAAAATTTGGAAATTTGTTGAATCCAATTTTCGATGACTTGTTCCAAGGCCTCAATCGATGCGGAGTTACCCACATAGATTTCAGACTATACATATCTCCATAGAAAAAAGTGTGATATCACATGATCTTGTTGGCCGATCGACGACCCAAAACGTGAAATTATCTGCTCATATATATGACAGACCGAGTTGCTGCGAACTCCGCCGATTCAACTATCCACGGTCTTCGCATACACTCTCAGCTACGGTTTTCTTCACTGCGTCCTAGACGTGGTTTATTCGGACGAAGATTATTCAATAATGAATGCTGTCTCTCAAGATGGGCGGTGGTATTGTGTATCGTACATTCAGTAGGTCGATTATGTTGTTCATAAGTTGAGCGAAGCGCGCGAAATACATTCTTAACAGAACGTGGAGTTTCGTAATAAAGTTGGACCATTTGTAAACGTTGCCCAAGCGTAAGTTTTCCTATGATTAACTGCCAAACCATACCGCACAAAAATTTCATGACAGCTTGACACGACTCTGATCTGTCAAGAATATGTTATTGAAAAATGTACCTCTAATTGGATCACCAGTACATATGTGGTAATTTCAAATAACGAAAAAATCGACTCAACTACTAGCTTTATCTCGCATATATCTAATATGAAATTTTCAAACTTCCGGTTGGCTTCATACTGTATACATATGGCATATCGGTCAATATGTATAGTAGCTCAGAAAAATTAACTGAACTGACTGAAATTTATCTACGAATCAATCCAACTCCCATATATGACATAAAAATGCTGATTTTGGCTATTTAAAGAAACCATATGTGGATATGTGGGCCAGTATGTGGTTTATATATTATATAATATTTATAAAATTGTTTGAAAGTATGTTTTCGAGTATAGCTGAGAAATGTCAGTTTTAACATTTTCCTGATTATAATATACCCTCTACAGTGATCTCCGACTTTTACCTGACTTCAAACCGTTTAGGTTGTTCAAAATGTGATATTTTTCTGAATAGTGGACAACCTTCCCAAAAATAATGTGGCTGAGCATTGGTTATGAAAAAATATAGGTTTAGAGCTTATTCCCAACCGCAAATTCCTAGTAATTAATTCCGATCCTTTGGTTAGCGTTTTCCACATCAACTTAATACATTAAATTTAACCTCTTCGGACGAATTTATTTCAAAAAAATCTTAATTTATTCAAAGTTAATAAGATACAAAATATTTCTGTAATACATTCAAGATTCAAGTTTACCCAGATATTTCTTTAGCAACAAGTCGTGTGTTTCGGTGTTTCGGTGGTACTAGGCCTTTTGGGAGAGCCGCTAAGACGTCGCTTATGAACGAGTAAATTAAAGTGAAAACGATGTCCATTGTCTGTTTTGATATCAAAGGCATCGTCTATTATGAATTTGTTCCTCCTGTACAAATCGTCAAAGCCCAGTTTTATATGAAAGTCCTAAAGAGACTAAAACGAAGGGTGAATCGGGTCCGACAAGACATTGCAGTCGACAACGCCCCGGCTTACATCGCCTTTCTTGTGAACAACTGCCTAACCAAGGCCGGCATCCCAAGGCTTCCGCATCCGCCCTACAGCCCAGATGTTCCCCCCCGAAACTTATTTTGTTCCCTTACCTGAAAAAGCCGATAAAAAGCAATCATTTTGAGACGACAGAGGGTATCCAAGCAGCAGCTTTTAATCAGCTTCTTTCAGGACTTATCTACAATAAGATTGGTAGTATTGTGATTATTTCGCAAGCGGTAGGATTTTGTATCCGTAACAATTACAGTGTTTATTTTTTTCAATCGCGTTTCTAATAATATATTGTAACGCTACATGCTGTAGACTTCAATCACATAGATTTACTTAAGTTAATATTTGTTTTATACTTGATATATTATTATTATTTTTATTTTTTTTTCTATGTTTTGTGCAATTAAATATATTTGGTGCTTTTTACTTTAAAAATCCTATGAAATTACCTTTTTTCACATTTTTGTGGGAGAACAAACGATGTGATTTCCAAACCATTGTTTAAATTTAAAATTCAAGTGTGAGGGCGTTGTATGGTGGGGAACACTTTGAGTCTAGGTTAGGAGAGCAAATCGAGCCAAAACAACTCGCCGCAAAATAAAAGGCGAAAGCAAAATGAAGAAGAAAACAACAACTCATCAGTAAAAATAAGAATTGTATTATTTCATCCATAAACAGACAAACTCACTTATGGATAGGGAGTATATGTAACCATGGAATCATGCTCCGGTATATATAAAATGGATAAATATGTACATAACTAAAAAAATACATATCCACAGGCAAAAGTGTATGCGCGTATAAAATTTATAGCAGAGAGCTTCCCAATCATTAGAGATGCATAGAGAGCCAACAGGCGCGCACTTAAAAACACACAAATAGCAATAATAATAAAGTACACGAAGCATCATGCTCCTTCGTCTGAGCCATGAATGGGAATAAGTATACCAACAGGCGTACAGTGCAACAATTTATTTGAATTTTTTGGCTGAAAAATATTTTAATTTGAGAGATGAAAATACAAATTTTTTTTCTCAAAGTCAAAAAAAAAAATATTCCCGTCTAGTGACTTTTTCAAGATCCTAGAAGAAGTCTCACGAAGCCAAGTCTGAAGAACACTGATGATAAGGCAGTAGATCGTAGGTTAATTCGACCAATCAGAGATATAAGAACCGTGTGATCTGTCTCCAAGTAGTCAAAGTAGAACATCTCATAATTCCAGAAAATAGTGGTGACTCCCTTTATAGACGATATAACAGTCTTCGGCTGCTGAAACTCTCTCAAATCGAAAGGACGCGGTGTATGAGGCAGCAGTTTGTAACATAATTCGAGATATTTGGCATGTAAGAGCCCTGTGACCTATCCAGGTAGTGGAAGTTGCCAATACAAGAAGGGAGTGAATGAATTAATACCTTTCCGGAGAATATAAATGTCTTTGGCTTATTCGCTTCGGCGGCTAATACTCACTGTTTCCCCTGTCCCTACACTGCTGTGAGGTAATCTCGAGGTTGCACTAAATTTTAGAGGGTTTCTTATGGCTAATAATGCTTGCATGATATGATATTTAAGTGATTGTTGTTGTAGCGTCAGAATTCTGTTGAGCTGACAGTCCTTGACAGGATAAAAAATCCGGGTCCGTTCCAATTAAGGAGACTCGGCTATTGTGGGAACGGCATGTACGCACTTTCATTCGGCAACCGGGTTAGCCATAGAGGATCAGCCGGTGCAGCTGAGCTAGGATCATCAGAAACTGTTGTCCGATTATGTTAAAACTCGTAAAAATAATTTTTGATGATGAGTCTCGAAATATAAGATGATAAAATCTGCGAACAGACCCACTTCTGAATATTTGCATTGGATGTCTTTTCACTGTAATATCCATTCACGATCATATGACGAGCTGAGTCAATGCTGAGTCAATTTAACCATTCCCACCTGTCGTTATATAAGTAAACTAGTTACTCAGTTTTTAAGATATCGATCTGCAATCTTGCTCACGCCTTTTTCGCCTCAATTACCTGCTCTTTTGACGATGCCGCTGATTTCGGAGCACTATAGCATATAGCTACCATACAAACTGAACGACCGGAATTAAATGTTTGTATGAAAAACTTTTTAATTTGAAAAGCTATCTTCACCAAATTGTGCATGAATTATTACCTAAGATAAAAATGCAATCTCCGAAGAAATAGTTCAGATCGGGCTGCTATAGCATGTAGCTGCCATACAAACTGACCAATTAAAATGAAGTCCTCTAGCGAATCTGTTGCAAATGTGTATGCTATTACAGCTACGGTTAACGGGTTTTCGTGTTTTAACAGAAAAAACTTTAATTTTCACATTTTTTTAATTTTCCTTTCGAATAAAAATTATATACCATATTTAAGTTGGTATGAATTTTGTATGTACTTGAACTTAGCCTGCCTTACATTTGCCGTTTGTATGCTTTTGTTGTTACTGTACGAAATGACAACACTGTGACGTGAATATAACTCGTGTCTCACTTCAAAACCTGGCAAAATGCATAACGTGGAACTTAGAAACGACTTCAGTTGCGCTCTCTGCGAATTCAAGCTCCTCAAACCTCTCCAAACGGAAGTGTTTTCGAATATACATATGTACATACATCCATATATATGCATGCATAGAGATATACAAACATTCAATTACATGATCCACTCAAAGAATTAAATAAATATTTTTAAATAAAAGTGAAATACGCTATAAAACCTATATCTGCATGTGCCCTTGCGAATGTGTGTATGTATGTATGTGTAACGTGCTCATCATAATTTCGCAAAATGCTGTCGAAGTGAATGAGAGTGAAAATTACAAACTATCACAGCGAGCAATAAAAGAAATAATTGTAAAAGCGAGTAACTAAGAACATTGAGAGCAGCGGCAGATATAAAAATAAGTACATATGATATATATGTATGTATGACTGTGTTCCTGTTAATGTGTATTCTCACGATACTCACACATACTTACACGTGAGTGTGTGCAGCAAGATTACATGAAATGCCATTAAAAAAGTACAGCACTGAGCAGGGAGCAGAGGGGACACAGGAAGCCCATAACACACCATCGATAAAAAGCAGCAACAACCACTGGCACAAAATCATGCATGTATGTGTGCGTACTAGCAGCAATTAGGTGCGCGACGAGCGACAACAACGACGTTATTCCCAGTTTCGCCCGAATCGTGGGCTAGTAGGAAGAGCAACAGCAACGACAACAACAGCAAGAGCAATGTCAACGACGACTGAGAGGTGCGCGACGCGGCAGCGGTAAACTACGAACTGCCAACGAGCAAACCAGTCAAACACAAGTCAGCAACGCGGCAACAAAAGCAATAACAACAGCAGCACCAACAGGAACAACAGGCGCGTCAAATATGTATAACAGCAGCAGCAGCAGCAACAACAACAACAGCAATAAATGAATATATATGTATATAAACGACAGTGAACGCCGACTGCACAGTTGACCGCTACGTCGCCGCTATCAAAACGAACGATGGCAACGAAGACAACGAAGGCACTACTAATGCCGACGACGACGACGCAACGACAAGGTAGAAAATTGAACTTTCCATTCGGTCTGCTAGCGACGACAGCGGCATTGAGAACTGAAACTTTTGTGCGATCATACCGCATCGCGGCTGCGACGACGAACCGGAGCGCCGAAAATGTCAATAAATTTTGCCTAAAAAGTGCTTAATAATAATAATAATAATACTAATATTAATATAAAAACAACAATATCGAAAATAAACAGTTACAAAATGTGGAGTAAAACAGTTTTTCCGTTGGAAAAGGTATTCTTTTTACGGAACTGTGTCTGACCTTTTCAAGTACTGCGCATTTATTCTGCGAACGTTGTGGAAAAATCATGCGAAATGTTTGAAAAGTAGCGAGTACGTGTAAGGAACGCTCGAGCAAATAAGCAGCACGCTGTGGAAAATTTAGGAAAAATTGTGTTTTCAGCTTGTGTGAAGTCTCAAAAAGTTAAATGTTGACATTCAAAGCAATAAAAATAACAAAAAACAATTTAAAAATCATAATTTGTTAATCGTGCTAACATTTGCTATTGTGGCAGTGCTAATATGCAATTTTAATAAATAATAAATAAAAATGAGTTATTAATTAACAAACATACAAAAATTACTAAACAGCAAACATATGTAATGTAACATGGTGGACAGCTATTCCTTGCCTAGCGCACAACCCTTGGCAGCAAGCTCCACCACAACGGAGGCAAAGCTTTTGTGGTGCGATGCGCGTCAGCAGCAGCAACAACAACGGCATTAGTGGCAACACGAAAATCCAAGCAGTGTGAGTAGATTTTATTGCGCCGCAACAAAATTTTTCACTTTCTACATACCAAGTATATGCCCAGTACTAGCATTTGGTATGTACATATTGTTGATGGTGATGAAATTCCCTCCCAAAAAAAAGTGGTAAACACTTTGAAAGAAGCACTTACGTGCGAAATGTGCCAAATTTCGCAGTTATGAATATTAGAAATGTGCAACAACAACTTTCAAACTATTTATTTTGTTACGTTTGAGGTATTTCCGTTATTTTCCACATGACCATACGTGACAATCACAAACTGTTGACGTTCAGGCGCATTGAAGGTTAGAAAGTGATTATGGTTTAGGCATCGTTTAGAAGATGAATTAAGATTTCTGTATTTTTTTTAACCAACACATCTTGCAGTACACAACTAGTGTGGTTAAATGCTAGTTAACACTTACAAAAAAAACTAGAATAGCACTGGTTAGAAATGAACTTATGAAATTATTATGGAATATCCAGACCACAGGGCTCAGTGTGAAATATTCCAAACATTCGAAGCAATCATAAAACGATTTTCTTTTCTAATTCTTTAATGCTTAAAAACTGAAATTTTCAAATTATATTTTTTCTTAACCTCAACTTATTCTTTTGGTCCATCAAACACATCTTTAAAATTTTTGAACAGTTATTATCTATTATTTTTTTTTATCTATAATACAAATATATTTTATTAGCCCAAATACAAATAAAAGCTTTTTTAAGTATTATTTTTGTTATGCCTAAGCAATAAATTAGGAAAAAAAATTTTTATTTTTTTTTTGAAAAAAAAAAAGAAATTCAAAGTTGATTGAAACTCATCGGAAAATACTTAACATATATTATGAAAAAATAATTTACAGTTCAAAAAAATAAAAAATTGTACAACATAAAAATAAAAAACTCAACATTTGTGCATTTTTTACATAAAGTTTGAGGTTATGTCAAAAAAGTATTTATGCAAGAGTTGTAGACCTTATCATTACCTACAACATTGTCATATAACTTTTTTCTATAGCACTCGTAGTTTCGCCGGAAATCGACCACAGATTACCCATCAATATTTTTTGTTATTTTATCTTAATGTTGTTTTGTTTTATTTCACATCCGATGAATTTCAATCTACTATGAATTTATTGTTTCTTAAATATTTTTAAAGGCTTCGACTGAATTTTGTTTAATATTTAGTATTTTTTTTAGATATTTTTTAAATTTGTATTGTCTGCCAAGTGTTTGAGAAGATTTTCGGATTCGCTATCTTATTAATTTTAGCTTTGAATTTTAATTAATAAATATATTTCGTATTTCTGTCATGGTTTTTTTCTAGTTTTCAAAAATATAATTAGATTTCAAATTTTCCATATATTCGGAAATTCTTTTAAAATTTTATAAATTTCGGAGTAATTCTGAATAATTCGCAGTTGTCAAGTTTTGGTTTCAGCTATGAAAATACATTTTGGCTTAAAATATTCCATATACTTCGATCGATTGGGAAATTCCGTTAAAACTAATATTATTTGGTTTAAAATTTTTCATATATTTTAATCGCTTTGGAAATTCTATAGAAACTTTCTACATTTTGGAGTAGTTCGGAGTAATTCGGAGTTGTAAAGTTTCTGTTTTAGCTTCGAAAATTGAATTTGGTTCATTTGGAGATTCTGTTAAAACTTTATTTATTTTATTGTTTTAGGGGAGCAGGCGTATTGAAATATCGCGATTCAAACTAATTGCAGGAAGTTGCAACAATCATGTTTTCTAAA
Source organism: Bactrocera latifrons (assembly GCF_001853355.1). NCBI lineage: Eukaryota > Metazoa > Arthropoda > Insecta > Diptera > Tephritidae > Bactrocera > Bactrocera latifrons. Next base: position 806,538 of record NW_017534486.1, read on the forward strand.
GATAAACTTATTTTGATTTCTTGCATTTTTTTATTTTTATTTTTTATTTTGATATTTTTTGTAACTTTGGTTCCTATTTAAACAAGTTTGGTATTCCTTTTATATTTTTTACAACATTATTTTAAAATATTTAGATTCTGTAATTAAACAACTTTAATATGCCTTTATACATACCATAAGCATACAATACATCAAATTCTAATGAATGAGGTTCCATAAAATTTAAACTTGAAGTCGTTTTTGGGCCTAATGAACTTAAAAAATTGATTTATTGTACATATATTTGAAAATATTTTTCGAAGAATTGAAGGTGGTTCGTCAAATACTTTGGAAGATAGGAATGTATTTGAAAAAGTTTTTTTTTCTAAGGTACTTACTACTACTTACTACACTACTGTGACCAAAAAATTGTAAGACTTTTTAATTTAAATTTCACGCGAAAACCAATTCGTCTATTTAATTTTTTCTCTAGGTTGGTATGACTGTCAGAGACATCTATGCCAAATATCACAGCCATATCAATTACTAGTGAAGTACATAAAGACCATTCGACGATTGTTACGATCGTTCAAACAAGAAGTTCCATTAAATTTTGTGTGCCGAAACCTTCAGAATAATGCAGAAGGCGCTGTTTTCAGGAAGTGCAATATTTGTTGGCAAATGATGGAAGGCATTAGAATTGTTAATTTTGTTGAAAATCAATCATCAAAAATTAGCTTCGATCTTTATCTGTATTTATCTAGTAATATTTTTTTTTTTTTTTTTTTTTTTGGGTTTTAGTTTGTGACAATTTTAAGCAGAAATGTTTTCCTCACCGAAAGAAACATTTTGAAGAGGTTTTTTTTCTGACTGGCATTTTTGGGGTTACTAAAACTGAAACTAATAGTAAAAATCCTACTTTCAACCAAACCAGCACCATTTAGCACAATCACAGAAATATACTTGTACGTGTTGACAAATTTTTGAACTCAAGCTAGAGGTTAGCACATCATACGTAAATTATTCCTTCATTTTGTTGAATAGTGTTATTATTCCTATTGTTTTGTTTCTCATTTTATTTCCCTTTGCAAAATGTGCAATATTTCCTACTGCTGTTGACAGCCATGTCCAAAATCCAACCAGATGTCACAGTAAATAGATAAAGGTAGAAAAAGTTACGGCAAGTAATCAACGAGTCAAAACTTAGATAACGGTAAATGAGTGTTAATTGCCAAACGATGTCGAACGAATATCATATAAAATATATGCATATAGTTTTATCGCTAAATTTTCACTATTTACATATAATTCATTTTAGCATGAAGGGAAAAAGTAAATTAGCTATGAATATTATATTATATAAAAACTAATGACAGTAAACACAAATAATCTACATACATAGGCATGTAGATAGGTATATGTATGGTGTGTAATTGTGCATTTATGTAAATAATTATACAATAAAATATATAGTAAAATTTATTGTGATTAGAATTTACTAAAATACTCGCTGAATAACACAAAAGCCAAAAATTTGATTTTATTTCAAATAAACAATATCGTTTGACGTCAGCAGCCGCAGCAAATGCACATCCGAAATATTATTTATGCCGTTTTGACAAACTAAACCAAAAATATTACGCTTTGAACCTGTTATGATTATGAATATAAATTATAATTAAGACTTTACTGAATGCTAAAATACTACAAAACTGGTTAAAAATAGAGCATTTCACAAGCATTTTAAATTATTTCAAGCAAAAACCATGCAAGACTCTTATTATTCACACAGTTTTTAAGATATCGAACACATGATTTGCACGAGACTTTTTCTCCCTAAAAAGCTGCGCATTTGACGGAACCGCTTAATCAGACCACTGCAGCATATATGTATGTATGTAGCTATCAAACAAACTGAATCATCGGATTATTCTTCTGTGCAGCCGAAGTCAATGTTTTTAATTGTTTGAAGTGGTAAAGTGTTGTTTACGATTCCTATGATTTATGATGCGTTATCACAAGTTGTGAGTCCGCTATGTATATCAATTACTATAGATTAAAAAGCTTTATGCAATTAGAAATCGACAATAATTTCTTCTTAAGTGTTCACATGGGTTTACAGGTTTCAAAAAATCGAATATTTTTTATTATCTTATTAAATTTTATAACATCTCAGGAAAAGTTTTATCGATTTTCAAGTTGATCTGAGTAATAGTTTCGGAGTTACAACCTTGAGAACTTGTGCGCTTGAGGCCAGCTAGGCTAAATGATGATTTCTCGAGAACTACTAAACCGATTTTTATGAACACAGGTATTTGAGATACAATTCTTAAAGACATGGACGAAGGATTTTTCTTGGATTAATTTAAAAAAAAAAAACAAATTGCGATATTTTTACTAAAATTTTAATTTTAGTTTTGTAAAAATGTCTGCAAAAAATCCAATTTTCAGTTTTTTTTACTCCTTCGTCCAAGTTCTAAGTTAAAGTTTTAACTAAGACAAGTATTTTTTCACTTTAGATGATCCTGAAAAGAGTTATCCTGCCAACACGGGCGCATCTTTTTCCGAGGGGTCATCAGAAATGGCGTCGCAATGACCGAGTTTAAAATAGTAATATATTACATTTCATGGTAGTCGAAAAGCCTTATTTCACAGACGTTAACTCGACGCTATTTTTCGAAAAAATTTAGTTATTTTGCAACCAATCGTGCTTTCACGTTTCTTAGAACCAAATAATCTTTCAAAATGGTTTTCACTGAGCCTTCCGATATTTCAACAATAACAGTAAGATCTCAGACTGTTAATCGTCGATTCTCAAACACCAAGTTCTTTATTATTATTATTATATTGATACAGTTGATGTTTTTAGCCGTCCTGGTTCGTCGTCAACGTATTCTCGACCCTCTTTAAACTCTTTGAGTAATTTTTAGCAATCAAATACACTAGCGACAAATTCCAAAGACTTTTCCGACATTCTGAACTTTCCGGCACCCGAATTTTGAATCCGCCTACAAAATTTTATTTAAATTTTTTCTTGAATAATTTCATTTTGATGTAACATTTAGTGCAGATATCACTGATACTCATGCCTAAAATTTCAATCAAAAAGTCTTACTATTTTTTTCCCACAGCTTTTATTCATCATTATATGCCTGTGTTTTCGCAATGATTAATTATCTGCTGAATCAACCTCAGTAAAGTATATAATAATAACCTAACATTCGTACCCAAATTATGTTTTGAAATACAAAAACAAAAAAATTAGCAGAGAACGGAACGTTTGCAGTGACGAAATGGCAAAAAAGACGACGACGCGCGGCTCAAGTGTGAAATAATGAATCAAAAAACATAAACAAAACAAAATAATTTGTTATGCATACTTTATACACAGATATGTTTGTGTATATTTACGTATAGCACATAACTTTAATGATATCTGCGAAAAATATAGCGAAAAGCGACAAAGATGACATTTTGACGAAGCGATAATTAAATAAATGTTTATATAAATAATTTTAAACAAATGCGAATAGACAAGCGGGCCCACGATAAATATTTTTATATATATATATATGTATGTAGTTTGCATTCTCAGACATTGCGGCTCTGAAGAATGAAGAAATGTTTTCTGAAAAGTACTATCGAAATATGTATGCATAAACATTAGGGTAGTTAAAAATTTGAAATTTTTTTTTTTTATTTCGTACTTTGAAAAACTAGTTAATAGCCAACTCTAAGATGTTTTCTCCAAGTTTGAGCTTTTTATTGTAACCGGTAGGTACTCCACCTAGTCTACTGTTATTTTCCTACTATCAGAAAGGTCGCTTCCAACTACTAGAAAAAATGCTTTCTTTTAAGAATTTTGTAGGAAAAAAAAATTCGGTTTTTTTGCCCACCCTAATGTTTGTGTATACATATTTCAAAGGAACTTTTCAAAAGCATTTCCTCATTCCTAAAAAAAATTTATTAAAAAAGGAAAATCGGTTCTATTACCCACCCTAATATACAGTATCCGTATTTCCCTCACAACAAGAAACTTTTGGAATTTTTCAATTTTAGTACACTGTTTTTACTACACAGCCGATATGCAAATGGCAACAACGTCTTAATTATTTAATTTCAGAAGCTTGCTTAGCTTAACAATAACAGAAACATAAACACATACCGGAGATTGAGTAATTAAATTGATTATGAGGAATAATAAGATGTTTTGTTTGTTCGAACGCTTTCTGACGGCAATTATCTACGAAATACCTAAAAAGTTTCACTGCTGTTTTTATTTCGATGTTAAACGTTTTCGCATTACTTTTTTATGCCTTGTAGTCGCAGTGTCTTGCAAATTGCGCGTGTGAACCCCGGATTTCCGCCGCCGCTTCCACTAAGTTTAGAAGTCAAACCTTAAACATTTGAATGCACACGATTTTAAACGAGCATACTTGGTATGTACATAACATACATTTGTAGACATTTTTATAAAGACGAAAGGCATATGAAAGCAATACTCTCTGTATGTAAGAACAGGAAACCAGGACTCTGCGGCCTCACTATCCTCCTAAAGTGTATCATACCGTACAAAAGATGCTTCATTGTATTTCTGGTGCCCTGCTCTTGTCATTTCCTGCAGTCTTCTCGATCTGTCAGATCCATCCTGTGGACGTGTGTCGCTACCAGACAGTGACCAATTAGTAGTCTTATCATCTTCCTACAGTCCCTTTTATCGAGTGCCAATAGAAATTTTGTGTAGTTCGTTTATTTCTGGCCGATATGCGAAACGAGGTTGCTGCCTTGACTGCTCTTTGGCTATCTAGGCAGATTTTGAATCTGGTATTGCTTGCAGGTGCATTAGAAGCCAGTTCCGCGGCTTTCGCATTAGCAAAGAACTCAACTTGACATGTACTGCAGTGGTCCGGCAACTTAAAAGACTGTCTTAGACCTAGCTCAGTACGGTATATTCCCGCACCAATCATCAGTATAGAAGTTTAGAGTGTTGCGCGTAGCTAACATACCTTTACGCCAACCATCTGTTTCTATGTTTGCTTTAAAAGTTCTTTCCCAGGCGGCGTTTGCTCAACCGCCATTACCCATCGAGACCTTAAATGCGCTTAAAAAAATTCGACTTTGGTCAGTTCAATTTATTTGACCGGTTTTCAGATGCATCAACTGCTTGAAAGCAGATGTGGATAGTATCACCTCAACACCTTCAGCCTGAAAGTCTCGACTTTCCCAGATTAAAACTAAAATACCTCAGATCTCATGCTTTTAGACACATACAAGTCAAATAAGGGAAGAGAAATAAAGCACCTAAGCAGATTTGTGATCAATTCAAGGCATATTGTGGCTAATGGATATCCAACTACAAAAGTTTTTACTGCATCATGCAGTGTAAGTGTGATCCCCTGTCGTGAGAGGTCAGTCTTACGATGTAACGAAACGAAAACGACAGCATAGAGTCTGCAGACCCTGTATAACGTACAATTTTAAGATGCAGTTTTTTGTGAAAATTTTCAAATGAAATTATGCACTGAAGTTGAACGGAAACAATTATTTTGCTGTGATAATGCGAGCACATAAGATCGGTATAACTATGTGTTTATGACGCACTTCAAACAAAAGCCGCCATTTGTTAACCTATACCTTTGTGTATATAAGAGGGAGTGGGCGCTTATGACCGTGGGTGTGTGTGTGTGAGTTCGAAGTGTTTTTACGTCAATTCTAATGCCAAATAAGTTCTTTGTTCCATACAAAAGTTTCTACATATGTACATTTATAAAGAATATTGCATTTGAGTTGTAGATATGTGTGTGGAAATATATTTTTATATGTATGTATGTATGTATATACGAAATATTTATATATTCAAGTTTTAGTTTGATTTCAAAATACAGTTGATACACGTTACGGCATACATACATATCTACACGTGCAGTTACTGGCCACGTGTGCCCAGAAATGAAGATTACTGCCTTTGTTAATGCATATAACAAAGGCAGTAAATCATTTTTAATTAATATGCCATACTTGTAGAAAATATTAGCAAATGCACTTATATGCATGCCAGTTACACACAAGTCCCCTGAAATGCAAAAGAGCGCATCATCAAGAATCGAAATTGATATTTTTTTTTGCTTACGATTCTCACGATCATAGTACATTAACGTAAGAAAAAATTTCAAGCTTCCACTGTCAGACATAACCAACATGTAGCCAATTTATAACCAATTTGTAACCTATATATAACCAATTTATAACCTATATATAACCAATATATAACCATTTTATAACCAAAACTCAAATTTCGTTTCAATATGAGTGGTTTCTATTATATCGCTTTCCTTCGCCTGTAAACTTATGAAAAGTAACGTTATGTTATTTTGCATTTTAGGTGACGATTAGTAAATATGTATGTATCTAAGTGATGTCGTGGGTCCGCGCTAACTGGTGATGCGCTTATGAGTATAAGCTGATTTACTCATTTACTTAACAGAACATAGCACACACGCCTTCAGCGCTAATTTCACACTTATGCACAACTGTATGTACTTATATAGTATACATACCTAGCTACAGATTTACATATACTAGATGTGTGTAATTAAATACTTGCTCCCTTGGCGACACATCATCGTCGGATTGTGCAAGCATCTGGTAATTTTAGCCAAACAATCTAGTATCCTCTATCTAAACTTGTTGTGATATATAATCTCGATATTCTATATAAATGTATGTATGCATGTGTGTTTATAACTAGCTATATAATCACATTTTGCATGCAAGTATAAATTAATACGACAAAAGTCCATCAGTTGTGGGTTGCGTATCATGTTTTGTGATGCTTGTTATTGTGGCGTGTGGTCCGAAAGCAGTGAGAAGAAAATGTACTTAATGAAATGTATTTAAAGATTTAATATAGTGTAAAATAAATGAAAATATACACATTATCTGCTTGAAAACACTATTGACTAAATCTTCACATTCTTTTTTAAGTGATGCAGTTCCATACTTCTATACATCTAGTAAATAATTCCAACTTTCTTTTCGGTAGCCTAGCATAATTGTCTACCTTTTTTTTTTAAACAAACCACAGCTGCTCGATGGGTTTAATAACGGGACTGTGAGAGACCCAAAGTTTCAATTCACTGACTTCTAATATTCTTCATACTCTTCTTAACATTGTACTAGGGGTCGTTGTCTTGCATCACCACGATTTTCCTCGTATTCAGACCTAATTTCCCCAACGAAGAAAAATACCCTTGCATTAATATGGTATGTCTATATACATAAACACGTCCATATTCCCCTCGATTAAAACTAGGTTTCCAATACCACTTTTACAAAACTCACCTCAAAAAGGACTTTTTCGCCCCCTAATTTGAGTGTTGGGATGACATCGTGGCTGGAAATAGTCTTTGATGACTTTCTTCAAACGTAATGTATTTTGCCTGACCCGTGAAAATTAACCTTGCTTTCGTCGATCTAAAATCGACTGTTCTGAAATCCAGTTGATAAGCACATGTTTGCGCCTGGCTTTAAACCCTTGTTTTTTCAACTAGCTGTGTACAGCAATGCGAGAAACTTGTTTTCCGTAAGTCCTCTTCAGTTCTTTTTGAATTTCAGTACATGATTTTAGTGCTCCCGAGGTCTCCGGTTTGATAGTTTGTCTATTGTCGTTATTTAAAATGTATCGTCGACCAGATCGATGTTTTGGATGGGGACGAGTATCATAATATCATGAGGTTATAAGCGGACAGGAGGAGTAGACCCATCGGAAAGGAAGGATAAAATTACAAGAATTAGCGGAGAAATAATTTACAACGATTTGAGGCCGGGAAAGAAGGAGAGGGGAAATTTTAAGTAGTAACGAAGTATATCGATTTTCGGTTAAACCAAGAGTCCTATAGAAGAAAATTATATTACCCTAGATAATGAAAGGAATTTAGCTTCTGTATACTCGTATTAGTTAAAATAATAATTTTTTTATATTTTTATCTTGTGCAGATATATTTTTGTTCTTCACGAAGTTTGGTCTAAATGCAAAAAAGAACCCACACTAAGATTTGTTTGGATTTTTTGAGAAAATATAACATAATATTGTCCTTTGATTTCAAAAGTTGAAGTTGAAATCCCAATAGCTGAAAAAATTGATAATTTGATTGAAGGTTCTGTAGCTGACTCCAAAATAGATACCAAACAATACTTAAAACCAGTATTTTTTATCCAGAAAACGCCTACAATTTGATTAAATATGATATTGGAAGCATCGGAAATCTGCTTGCACTTATTATTTCGATTCAAAATACTCCATACCAATTCTTGGTGGTATGAGATCTAAAGTACTACAGTATGGTTTCAAAAGATTTAAGTTTCAAGAAAAAAGTATTGAGATCACTACAGTATGGATTTAAGGGAACGCGAGAGACAAGAAAAGAGTGTTGAGACGACTTCACTCTGGCAGATTTTTAATTTTACGCCAATTAGAGAATACACCTTTTTTACATCCTTCTCGCTCGCTAGTTATGAAAAAGAGAAATTTGTTGAAACTAATGATCTCACTAGAGAGCTTGCACTCAACCAAGGACCAGTAGTACTCCTCAATTGTTTAAGTAGTTACTTGCAGCTGATGCTTGCAGCATGTGTGTCAGACATTCAGTAGTAAACCGCAAGAAAACATTCGGTTGATATTGGTATACACGTGATTTTCCTTTCATTGTTATGAAATTTAAGATTTCCTTTGTTTACGCTGTTTCAAGTAATCTATATTGGAGACATCATATAATAGCTTGAAGGTTTTGATCGGGTAGATATTACATATCTAATCTCGAGTACACGGTTAATAAGCTCAAGGCTGTTATCGCTACTCTTCCGTCGAGGAGCACGCTAGGCTCTTAGTTTTCTTGAGTCGTTAGCGAAACTACTTTTCTCTATCAGTTTTCAAACCAATTTAATTTTCTTTTTTACTTTGGGCCACGTAACTCCACAACTTACTCATTGACTTGGGGGGAGTCTTCTCGCGGCGTAATCGTTTTTGGACTTGTGAATTATATTATCTTTTTTCAGAATTACAAAACATTATATATGAGCTATTTTCACAGGTAAAAAACAAATACATTTCTCAATCCTTTGAGAATAATTGTATAATTATTAATTTGACTTTTGTTAAACAAAGATCGGAAAAATACTGAGTTTTTTTCTGTATCGACGTACAGATATTATGATTTTTCTATAACGGTTATTACTTCGGTTCATCACTTCTCTGCTCGTTTTGTTTGAGTAACTGCTCTTTGATCAAGAAAAGGTAATTCAACAGAGTAGGCAATATCACATTTAAATTTTATCAATACTTTATATTTTATTATACCAGTTCTATTTTTATACCAGTTATATGGATATACCAGTTTTTATACCAGTTGTAAGTTCGGTTCGTCTCTCTCTGAATTCTGTTTTATTATATCAGTTCTATATTTATACCAGTTATATGGATATACCAGTTTTTATACCAGTTGTAAGTTCGGTTCGTCTCTCTCTGAGTTCTATTTTATTATATCAGTTCTATTTGATTTATACCAGTTTTACGTTCGTTTCGTCGCTCTCCGAAGTCTGATGAAACAAAAAAAACTTTTAAAATATCAAAGATACACGTCAACATTATTCATGTATGCATATAAACTCTTCGATAATAATGATCAAATAAAACAGATAAAAATACCCCACCAGTGATTTTATTTTTATTTATAATAGCCAAAAATTTGACCTCAACAGCTTAAAATAAACTCGAAAAATTATTAAGCGCATTTTATTTACTCTCGCCTATAAATTCACTTCACTTCCTACGGATTACACGAATTTAATGGCAATCGATAAGGTATTTCGCGTTCAGGAATTTACCAAATTATTTATGTATTTACTCAAGCGTCATACGATTTTTTAATGCGCACCCGCAGTGAAATGTAGAATACATTGTTGCCAGGCATCTGGCGAATAATGCAAAATTGTAGACTAAAGCAACACTAAAAAATGTAAATCAACTCCTTCAACTCTCCTGTCTCTCGCCGTTTGGCATGCAGTCAAATTAATGAGATCATTTGTATAGGTATGACCAAAAAGCTAAAGAAACAGCAACAACCATGGGCGAATATCGCAAGAAGATTGATTACCGAAACAAAAATTGAGAAGTGCAATCGAGAACTAAGACACATGATACGAGTAAATGCGAAGATAGTGCGCAAATTCTTCGGCTAGTTAGTTCATCTTGACTTGAAATCGGGTATTTGCTACGCGAAAGAGTTTAGAAATTAACAAATCAAGAGTTGATTAAAATAAATGTGCTTAGCTGCAATGTATGTATGTATATAAATAATATAAAAAATTTAATTTATATATTGAGCAATTAGCAGTGGGTTTAATTAAATGCTTTTTTGCACGAAGATGCAATGATATATAAAACATAATATATACAAGATATATAAAACATAATATAACAAGATATATACTAATCTAAACGAGAGCTAGCTAGTCTCTCTTTGAGATATCGATCCACAAAAGTCTCAAGTTTAATTCCGTACTTACCCTCCTTGTTCGACTTGGCGTATGAGCAACCTTAAAACAAGGAGTGCATATGTATATTATAATCAATGAGGAATTCTAATAATTTTCTCTAGAAAGTCACAAAGTCAAGCTGACACTAACTTTAAAAAAATTAATAAGTTTAACAAAAAGTAAAAATTCTCAGGTTCTAAAGTCTAGATACATGGTTTCACGTCGTTTGTCTTTGTGCAGCGCCGTGTTTGAGAAAGTAAAAGTAGGCACAGTACTTAAAGATAAAGATTAAGATAAATATGAGGATTGATCCGCGACCTAACGTCTATTGTGCCGTCTCCTATGTCATTCATTTAGCCTCAGCATATTGATAAGTTCCAATATACTATTTGGAAACATTGATCCAAGGGCCTTTAACCTGCATCTGTGCAGCCGCAGAACCGGCAATTTGCACAACAAGCTATGCTTATGTTATATACATTCTCCTTTTAAATGCGAAAAATAGCCTGAGTTTGTCTCTTGGTACGTTAATTACATATTGAAACCTACTGAGCTGTAACCAACCATTTGCAACTTCCTTTCAGCTTCTTTATGGTATGAGAACACACCGCGGTTAAGAGTGCAGCTCCTACCTTGTTAGTGGATGCTGCGGAACCGGTGAGCTTATCAGCCAGTTTATTTCCGGCTATATCTTTGTGACCGGGCACCCAAATCAGGTACACTTAGTTACGTTTCGGTAGACTGTTTTGCCATTTTTTACACTCCTGCACCAGTATCGATATGATCACGCAGGCAAAGTCGCCTAAAGTGCCACTTGACGTCGCTTAGTGTCATTCCAATCAGCCTTACTGCTAAGTTTACTCTTTTGGTAATGTAATCCCTTGGAAGAAGAGATAGTGAGATTTCAACACTTAAGTCCGTCCTACCATGGAATGAGATTACCTTACCTCTGTCAAACCCTTCCGTTAACATTTGAAGCAATTTATACCTGACCGATTACTAGATGAAGTGGTGCAAATTAAAGCATGACTCTAAGTGCTGCCATCGGCCATGTGCGCATGGCACCCGACACACAGCTACTTGCCATCGTTGCGGCTTTGATAAGTGAAGCCTGTATGCCCTTGACAGCGGATCATATTGTTAGTTAACAGCGCTTGTAGGTCATCCATGACAAGGCTCAATAACGTGGAAGATAGAACTCCACCCTTTGGGCAGCCTCTTGTACCTATTCTAGTACACAGTACGGCCTCTGTTCGGTGCTGCCACATTCCTATGAAATGCACCTTCGATATCTAAGATTACTTGCTGTCCTTCCAACGAACTCTGAATCTCCGAGGTTAGCTGGTACAGAGCAGTATTACTTGATCTACCTGCTTCGAAAGCATGCTGATTCGCATACAGTTTTGTCTTCAACCTTATTTCATAATCCACGATCTTTTCCATACTTTTTACTAAAAAGGAAGTTAGACTAATTGGCTTGAAAGATTTTTCCAGTAAATAATCTTTCCTTCCTACTTTGGATATAAAAGAGTTCTTCGCGTTCTTCCATAGTTCAGGAATATACGCCAGTCCAAGTCTCAGTTAGTGCAAATCTCGCTTCAGCCGAACATGGAGTGGCAGTAGAACCTGCTCATCCTGCAGTAAAAGTGCTGGAAAGATACCGTCCACTCCGCAGACTTGAATTTCACGAACAAAGCCATAGTCGACTTGATTGAATCCACAGTAAACAGCTAATGTCCGAATCTAATGGTGATGACTTGCGTTCGACTACGGGTAGATACTGGTTTTCCCCGAATTGTTTCCGGAAAATGCAGCTGTAGAAGTAGCTCTTTCTTCCGAGCTGATTGTATATGTTCCGTTGTATCTTTTTATTGCCAATGCTGTGTCAGCCTTGCCTGTGGCCAGAGCCTTGTTCAGTCTAGCTTCGTCTGGTGTAGAGATGGCGTCTTCACACGTTTCCTCTTTATGGGAGGTTAGGTTGCATTTATATACCTCTCAGATCCCCTTACGTTTCACCTTATGCTGATCATTTATTTAGTAAATACTAGCTATCTAATAGCTTACTAAGCTTGTGTTTTGTTTTTTAAGAAGACAAAATTTTGTCCGTAAATTTTTGGCTTACGTTGTTATACGGTGGAGTTGAATAGAAGCCACTCGTTCTGCTCTCTTATACCGTTCTACCGTTCTACCATTGCTTTTTCCATTCTATTGGATTTATCTTACTTGCCTGTTCGATACGTCACTCTTCAAGTTATGTATAATAATAGGCAGCCAATATCATGAAATAATTTTTCACAGAAATAAAATTTCCGATAGTATTTCCACAAAAAGTAAATCACTCGATCGATTATATTAATTGTTCAAGTTGGACATCATTAATTTGCTCATTATGAGCAGTTTATTTTGAACAAGCGTTGTAAATTTATTTGACTTTTAAAAGCTTCACATTAAAATACTCGTTATTCAGAAGCGCTTGGAACACATAAAATACAAATAATTTATTGAACGATCACAAGAAACGGCAAAGAAACGAGATTGACTTAAAACTGAACGGATGGCTGAGAGAATTTATTAATCTGCCAATATCGACACAAATTAAGTTATAAATATGATTATATGTCTATATGCAAATTTATATTTTACGAACGAAGAAATGCCAAAGGGCGAAATTACCAAAGCAAAATATTTACAAAATAAAAGACAAAGCAATAAAGTAAGCGCTGCCATCAAACACAAATTGTCGTCGCGGCCAAATAGTGATGACTAGGCAAAGTTGAAGGCGAATTACACATTAACCACCATTAGAAGTGAGCATGAACCACCGGCTTCACCACTGGCAAAAGCAGCAACAATGCGAGCGGAGAGCGCAACCCAACCAAATAAAAATGCGCAAATTAATGTGTGTATATGAGTGCCAACAACGCCAGCAGCGGACGAGAGACGCGCATGGCAGCAGTGACAGCGACGCCGGCAGCGGCAGAATATATTTCAAGTTCAAGGTTAAGAACTAGTTGTAGATACTTTTTTCCTCTCACACCACACGAACAAGTCAAACAAAAAGGAGCAGATAAAAACACAAGCGAACAATAACAAAAGCAAAAACCAGCCGAACTCGTTACTCGCACTAAAGAGCAGTGTGTGAAGGCAAACAAACAACAAAACAAGTCAAACACTCGCTAAAGCTCGCCAACGAATAACTACACGCACACACACACACATGACTTGACACATTGACGCAAATCGCACGGTGATTCGTATGCGAAGAGCCAGAGCGTCGCTGGGTACACCACCTCATACATATGTACATACACATTTTGCCGAACAACAAAGTGGACCAAAAAAAAAAAAAACAAAAAAGCTTTAAAATGACGATAACACAAAAGCAACAACTCGTTTACAATCGCTAATACAATAGAGAGAGGGGAAAGAGAAAAGGGCCGAGCATTGCTGCCGCACCACCACAGCTGTTCATGGCCCCTGCTTGCCGTGTCGCCCATTCACTTCATCTGCATGCGCTCATTGCAGCGTCTTGCTCGCCTGTACTTTATTCCATATTCAGGCATTGTTTGCCAGTTCTTTTTTGGGTTTTTCGGTTTTGTGTTTTTATATTTTTGTCCCTACTTTTGGTCTAACTTCGGCAGTGGCAACTTCGTTGTGTACTTCGTCGCGGCAACTGTAATACATTGCGAGCGCAAATTGAGTATCTTATAGATACGAGTACTCGCCTGATTCCATAAACACGTACCAACCGCTACCCCCTCTCACAGGCAATTGCGGCAAAGCTCGCATGTTTGCCAGCTATTGCGACAATTGAAGGCCAGCAAACACGTCGATTTGAAATGAATAAAGAAGCACAAAGAAATGCTGTTTCAGTAAAGAGAGATGTATGCCTTTTATGTGCATATGCATATGTATGTACGTACATGTATGTATGTACTTATATAGTTTTAATATTGACAGATTCGCATAAAGAATATTGTTTATAACTTCTGGTTAGTTTTTATTTATTTAAATTGTCTGTCCTTTAATTAATTATTTTCCATTAAGAGAAAATTTCGAATAAGTGTTGTAGATAACCAGCGCGTATTATTTATCTCCTCTAACACAAAGTGATGTTACGTTGTAGCAAGTAAAATATCGTGTCAAGTAAAACAGTTTTCTAAACAAAAACTTGTTTCCGATCGTTCAGCTTGTATGATTATTGTATGCTATAGTGATCCAATAACGGTGGTTCCAAATAGTGAGCAATTCTCTGCGGAGAAAAAAACGTGTGCAAAATTTCAGAACGATATCTTCAAAACATGTACGCATATATACAGATAGACAGACAGATGTATCGTGAAATTTCTCATAATCGGACTACCACTGTAGCTGTGTTCGGCTAAGGGAGCTGACCACATTTGTGGTAGCTTCAAAAAATGCTTAAAATGTATGCTGAGAGTAGGAAACGGCATCTCAGAACTATATTTCTTCAGAACTAATAAATGCGATCCAATGTCAATGTGCGATGCATGAGTCAATGTATGACGATTATTCTATTCATTTCCGTGGAGCCACCGTGAACAGATGGCGCTAGCGCATGTCAATTTGTTTGTTTTGCTCATTTTACATATTGGATCTTAAATATGCACTTTAACAAAGCACCACAAATTAACGAGAATTTTAAAAGGCTAAGACTTTAAATTATACATTATTTTCTTAACACATTTTATGAAATCTTGTCCGTTTACCAGAGATATACAATGCAAAATACAAGTTGCTTTCCAAAGTAAACAAGACTTACAAAACAAAAAAAAAAAAAAAACTGACCAAATGGTTTTTTCGGCAAAATCAATTATTATTCAAAATAGTCTCCTTCTGCTTCAATGCAGCTTTTTGCACGGTCAAAAACCATGTCGAACGAATGTTTTATCTCGTTGGCCGGTATGGCCGCAAGTATGCCGATGCAAGCCTTTTGAATGGCCTCTACATCTGCATAACGTTTTCCTTTCATGGACAAATGCATTTTCCGTAAAGAAAGAAGTCGCACGGTGCCATATCAGGTGAATACGGGAAGTGGTTTATAGTTAAAGTGTGATTTTTGGTCAAATAGTCTCTCACAAGCGTCGTTCCAATTTTGAATTCTTTCCTTCCTTTCGTAAGCCCAAATGTTCAGCCAAAATGCGATAAATCGATGTTTTGGAGATATTCAATTCCATTTCCATGAATTTCAATGATTATTTTGGCTAATTTTTGACGAATTCAAGTACAGTTTCGATAGAATTTCCGGTGATCATGGATTTTGATTGGCCCACATGTTGATCGTCATTTATGTCTTCACGATTACTTTGAAAACGTTGCAATTACTCCTGCCCCGCTACGGGATAAGCAATCATCGCCATAAACTTGTTTTATCAATTGAAACGTTTCGGTAAAAGTTTTATAATTAAAAAAAAAAAATTTAATGTTGGCTATTTGTTCGAAGCTCATTTTCGCACCGATAACACAAACATACTGACACTTAAAACGCAATAACTTCACTTCCAATAAATGAAATGTCACGAAATTCTCACTGGACAAGCGATAAAAATAGCAGATTCTAATGCACCAGTCGACATATGGATGGAGCCACACAGGGCGCTAAATTCCCTTTGAAACTTTCGTTTTCCAGTATACAGATAAATAATGACTTAATTTATCAGGATAAAAAAAACGAATAGTGTATTTGATGTGTGCCACCTTATGCGTAAAATTTGTCAAAATTTAACCGAAACTGTTGAAGTTATTTCTGTTTTAATATACACGTACATTTTGTTTTCTAAATAAATACACACATAACTATGTATATAATATGTACAATATATTCTATATTAGTCGCAATTCATATTTCCATATTTTTCTCAAAATATTTGCATTCCTCACTCGAAAGCATTGACCTTTGAACAGGCAACAAAGCGTGAGAGTAATTATCATAAACAATAAAATCTAGCATTAGTAACCAAATAGCGAACGGAATGTGCACATAAACATATTTCAAGTGTGCTACATTTATGTACTCCCATGTAACGGTATGTGGAGCATATTCGTGTAGACAGCTGTATGTGTATGTATGTAGGAAATGCATTGCTGCAATTGAGAATGCAAACAGCTGAAAAAGCACGCACGCCAAAGTTGAATGAACGAAATATTTGCTTTGTAACATAATCGCGAGGGGAAGCCTTAATTAATAATATACATGTGTAAACAAAATTACATAAAAACACACATATGCTTTGTATTAATAATTAATTTTTAAACGTGTGAAAATATTTTAAAGCATTTGCTCGGGAATATAGCACAACTAAGGCCTTAAAAATTTCTAGAACATATTTATGATTGACAAAAATTTATAATTTTAAAGCGGTTTAACCACAATTTTTTTTTTTTTTTTTTTTTTTTTTTTTTTTTTTTTTTTTTTTTTTTTTTTTTTTTTTTTTTTTTTTTTTTTTTTTTTTTTTTTTGATATGCATTCCAAATATGCATTGTTCGGGACTAAGCTTCCAACTGCATACATCATCTTTCCAACACTTGGATGTCAACGCAAATTTTTATCCAAACACATGTTAAGAATAAAAAAAAAAAATGCCAGTCCTTGATACACAAGCTAGCTATTGTGACCTTGTTGCAAAAGAATACACCGGGCGACCCGAACAAATAGTAGCGGCGAAAAGCAAGAAAAGTTATTTAATGAAAAAGATAAATTTTTTTTGAATTATTAAAAGTTAGTTAAGGTTGATTTCTTGGGATCCTTCATAATAGTCTAGTTCATTCTATCATTTCAATATCCGTACTATTATTCCAATCGAATATTCTTTACCCACTCACACCCAACTAATATATATTTATTCAATACCAAATGGTAAATATAATAATACAAGGACCTTCAAGTATCATCTATCCTCTGATACTACAAACTGACCAATAAGATTTGTTTTACCCTTTTATGCTTTAAGAAATGTAGTTGTAAAGGTTATTACAGCTTCGGTGCAGCTGTTATATGTATTTCGAATGTACATATAATATATTGGATAATTTTCTTCGAAATGTTGACGTTGATCCGTCAAGTTTCAAATATTTATAAACATTTTTCTCGAAACGATGTTTTCAGAGTGAAGTTAGGAGAACCCCTCCGAAACAACTGAGCCCATCGAACTGAAATTTTCACAAGACCTTCTTAGATATACTCGTATTTGTACAATTTTTTGATAATAATTTCGACTTCTTAAGTCCCTCGAAAAAGTAAACTTTTTCGTTAGGCACTGCTTTGTTTTTGAGAATCTTAGGCCTAAGCTATCCACAACTGTACTAATAACAAACCTTTCCGATGCTTCGATTTTATATTATTTTGAGCAGAAAAATCTTCCTCACATTCAAACACATCACAGGCTTTCTACACGTCCATCAGACAGAATAAGCTTAACACCACCATCCTTGGAGGAAATCATTTCAGCAATAAAGGGCTTAAGAAACAACAAGTCTCCAGGATACGATACAATGCAGGTTGCAACTCTGAAAGTGTGCCCAGGGACGATCCTTGAAGACGAGTTGCAGGTTATCTAAAATCTAACGCGCCAGTATACTTTTAAGTTGCATTAAATCAAAATTTGACCAAGCTTTGATGTAACATCTCACTTATCATAGTTGGGTTAATGAACGCGAAGTAAAGGACTTTTCAACTTGTCTTCGTTGACTATAGCACTGAGTTTGGCAGCTTACAATGCAAAAGTGTTTGGGTGGTTTTTCGATCTCTAGGACCAGCTTACAACCTTAATCGAAGCACAATACGCACAGACTTAAGGTACAAAGTACTTCACAATGGCGAGATCTCAGGCAACATTACAACGAACGCTGTTGTTCGCCAAGAATGTTTTTATTGGATGACATTTATTTATTGTCAATGATCTATGTGCAGGAAAGGATATTTTTGTCAAAAAAAGTTTACTAATAGGCGTTTATGCACGGTTACGTAAAATCTGGAAATCGACACAAATACCCTTCCACAGAAAATTCAGACTATTTTAGTCCAACAGTGACTCGGTACTATGCCTTAAAAGGTTTAAAAGTTCACGCAAGTGATGAAAGTTCTGCTGATTCTGTATTCTTTTACATATGGCTCAAGTAGATCACGACTTTCGTTCTTAGAAATATCATCTTGCTAAAGTGAGAAGGTGAAAAATCCCTCCCAAGGGTTATGCACTGGGTTTGGAACCCGCCATATACACCAAACGAACACAATGAAAAAAAGTCCGCTTTTCGGACTGAGTAGGTAAATGAGAAGCAAAGCTGTCTCTCGGAGAACAAAGATCGAAGTCACTCATCAGCTCCGTTATGCTATATAGTGCAGAGGCATGAACGATGACAACATCTGATGAGTTTGCAAGATTCTGCGGGATATTTATGACCCTTAATGGTAACGGCGTAAGCCGTAGTCGATGGAGCGATGAGCACACGAGATATATGACTACAGCCAGTTTGGGGAATTAAGAGACAGTAGCTCTTTTTTTGCTTTTGCATTTGACAAGATATATTCACGAAATTTGGTATAGATTTTTTTCTTAGGCAACAATGTAATCTCCGTAGAAATTACAAACTGAATGATCGGAATCAAATGCTTGCGTAGGAAATTTCTTCATTTAACGATATATCTTCAGGAAATTTGGTATTAGTCATTGTTTATAGAAATAATGTCATATCGAAAGAAATTGTTCAGATCGGTTAACTATAGCATAAAGCTGCCATACAAACCGAACGATCGGAATCAAGGGTTTCGGTGCAGCCGAAGTTAACGTTTGTTCTTCTTTTTAAAATGCAATGGTTAACCCTTATCTTTATAAAAAACACTAAATTCGTTTCTTCTTTCTTAAATTAGCATTGAATATGCGTTTTATATATATTCCCAGTATATATAGATTATTCTTTTATAAGCCTTCACAAAATAAATTTCTGCTTCCAATTTTTAATCATTTACTTATTTGACTTCTTGTATTATATATTTACAGTTACGGCGAAATGACAATCAGCGAAATAAAATTAGAAGCGAAGAGAAATTCATCAAAAATGCAAAAGAGGAACTGTAAAAATATATATATGTATATATATATACATACGTATGTATGTATGTATGCGAAGATGGCAATAACGGAGGCACAAATATTAAATGAAATTGCCAAGGAAGGCGTGAATGGGAAACCGAACTTGGTTGGAATATGAATGACGACAACAAAACTAAAGGAAATGTCGACGACGGCGGCGCCGGCAGAAGGGTGGCACTGTCGAGCGCCAACTGCGTGCCGAGAACAACAGAGATGTCCGCATGCAAAGGGATGGCGGAAGCAATTATTTAAACAGCCATGACACATAGAACACATGCGCTCACTTTCACTTGCGCTCTCGCCTGCGCGCGCTCTCACTCTCCACGGCTAACTGCGTGCGCTACACCAACACAAAGCATATGCAAGCACGCACACAACCACGAGATGCAGTCATATGCAATAAATTGGCATGTGTGAGTCTGTGTGTGTGTGTGTGTGAGTTTCAGCATTGCATTCGCCATGAACCGACAATTTGAAAGTGAATTGAGTGCAATGTATGAGGCAGCGCGAGCGAGCGGGGTGGTTGCTGCACACTAGCGCGGCGGAATGCAAGAACAACAACTGCATGCATTTACATGTATGCATGCATATTTAGTATATATAAAAATATATATGTATTGGTGGTATATAGCACGCATATAAGCAGAATAATGTGCGCGTGTAGTTGAAAACAAATATGGCGGACATGCGCAATTGCATTCAACTTGAACTTGAAATTTCATTATTTGCCAGCGATTGCAGCTGCAGCCAGCCAATACAGTTACAACAGCAACAGAAAACGAAAATGAAAACGAACCCGAAACAGACGTCCATGCAATCCCAACGTCCACACTACACTACACTCGGCCAAGGAGCCCATAGGACACAGGTTCACATACATATATACCAAGATATATATAGATATATATATGGAAAACAGGAGCACAAGGACACAGGAGATTGCATAACACAACGCCAGTGTAACGGAATAGTCGAAATAGTGCGATTGCATCAGCAGCTGCCGGAATACGCGGCTCCCGAACTGCTTCCAACAACGGAACTTTCCACCTAACAGGTATGTATTTATTTGGCAATTTATTTCGTGTGTGTTCAGGCGTAAAATGTAAAGGTCAAAGGTTGAAATACAAAATGCGAAAGCGTTTGGAGCAAATGCATTGTGTACTTTTCGCATTTTTGTGACGAAATGTCGATTGTAGCGCACCGCGTACACCATTGTTGGCCCTACTTGTAGTTTGTTAACGGCGAAAAAAGCTTTCAAAATGCGAAAACAACAAAACTACATACAAAATTTCACTTTTCAAAACTTTATTACAGCAACGCACGAAGTGTGTGGCAATAAGAAAGCATGAAATCAGGCGGCAGGGGAAGTGCAAGCAACGGCCAGTGCAGTGGGACACATACACACACATTGTTTATATATAACTTTGCGCTGAGCGTGAAAGCTCTCGCTTTTGTGCTGCACACCCACGGAAATATATCATAAATGCAGCAATATATAAACACACATGTATATGTAAATACATATGTGCGTCAATACTCAGTCGTGAGCGCCATAAATTTTGCCTACTCAAAAGCTTCACAACGCTTGAGCTTTTAGCCGGCATGTTTTCGCCGCTGTGCTTTTGCTCAAATTCCAGCTTTTATCCACTTTTGTACGCTTTGGTGTGGTAAACAACACTTTCCCCTTTTTTCCCTATGTGCGTGGGTGTGTGTGTGCGTGCATGTGGTAAGCGCCTATTTGTAGCCTACACTATACTCCCATACACTTGGGCGGCATCAAAAGTGCGCCGACAAGCGCGCTTCCCACTTTGACGCTGCAAAACGACAGGGAATGCGCCCGATTTATTCGACATTCGTCACATATGTTCATGTGCTCGACGCAGCTTGTGCCCGAAAAGTGTGAAAAAGTAAATATGAAATTTGAAGTTAATTAAAATTAGTTGAAAACTTGCTTTGAAAAAGTTTAAAAGCAAAGTAAATAAGATTATATGTATTAAAACATATTTGACCTTTGCTCTTTACTATAACTGGAAGTGAACTTCACTCTCGAATAATTGGTTTATGACGTGTGTCTCACAACAGCATCGAAAGGGAACGCTATTAATATAGAAATATGGAAATATACATGTATACCTGTTAAGAACATACATATGTATATACGCGTGTGTGTGTTTTCGTTCCCTTACCACAAAAAATGCGATTTTGTCGAAGTTCTTGTGTTTGAATGAACAATAAATTTAGCAAAATTGATTAATTGCTAAAAATAAATGTGTTGTTGCAAAATAAGGAAATAACATTATTAAAAATAACAATAAAAAATCTACGAGAAAATCTGTCCATACGGTCTGCTAAATCAAGTGACAGCTAAAATTGATTTCCACTTTGTGTTTATGGTTAGAATAACGCTGACGTCGATGCAGCAACAACAAGTTGCTATTATGTCATGTTTGTGTGTGGGTGTTGCTGCAACAAGGACAACTTACTTATACCAAACGGGAAACAAATAGATAAAATTACACCAAAAATTTAAAGCAAACTATTTCAATTATATACACAATATTTTTAAATTGACTTGTTTTCACGAACGAAAATTAACTAATTGAATTGAAATTAAATATTATTAAATATTTTTAAAATATAAACTACATGAGAAAACGAACACATGAGAACGCGTTAACAGAATTTTTATTAAAAAAAAAACTTAAAAAAAAAAAATAAACAACTAAAACATTTAAAAACCGATTATGAAAATAATCGATAACAACCGGCTGATAACTGTAACTCTTACATATCAATATAAATCAATATACCTAAACTTTTCTGTAACGAATCCATGGCAATTGTTACATAACCTCTAGATATGAATAATCGTCACTGAAATTAAATTGCAACTATTATTTATAAATTATTTTACAACCAAACGGTACTTATGGTAAACACAGTAACGTTGCCTAAGCAAGTGTGCACACGAATTTATAATAAAATCGATTATTACATTAGGTGATAACAGTTAGAACGTAAAAATATTGATATTAATCGATACAAAACTCATTTCTGAAACCACTAATAGATAAACTTTTGAATATACATAATCGTTTCTGAAATTTATCGATAACAACTATTCACAAAACTACCGACTATTTTCAAAATTATTTAATAACCAAACGTCGCTTATGGTAAACACTCTAATGTTCTATAAGCAACTTTGCATTCGATTATGAAAGTTATCGATAACAATTTATAAGTGAAATACCGATGTAAATCGATATGCGTACGTGTTTTTATAAAAATCTCGACTTAATTAATTGTTTTAGAAATTAATCGATATACAAAATTAAATTATCGATATACGTAATCGTTTATGAAATTTATCGAGAAAATGTAAATATGTTAGGACATAACCATATAGTCATGTCCGCTTATCGCATATATCTTTCTTACATTATTTACTTAATTAGAGCCTGTTTCGACGCCCCGAGAGTATTTTTCACTTTATTATTAAAAAAAAATACATATCGATTGTCAATCTTCCACATAGGAGAGGGCGTAAAACTCATCTCTCAAGAGTATCTGACATATAAGAAGCTAGTATCGGCAACACCAGATCGGTGAGCAATGTTAAAACTAGACCAGTGGTGCGCACGCCTCAATACTACTATATTTTACGTTTGCGCTGCACAAACATTGCTATAGATTTTCGCTGCCATGTACGCTGAACAAATTTCTACTGTATTTTTGTTTTTTTATTTACATTGAGGGAAAAAAATTATTGGCAAATTTGGAAAAAATATCAGAAATGTTCATTGAATTCTTTTTGTGTAATACTTGAAAATTTATAAAGTCGTTGACTAAATGGCTCGTTTCGATAATACATCATCAATATTGATTTCCTTTTTATAATCCTTAATGCGTAGAAAATCGGTAAGATGTTGGTCAGAAAGCGTGTTTCTTTGCTTATTTTGGAAGTAGAAAATCCCCCTTCATCAGTTTCAATAAAAAAATAATTTTCTTGCCATTCGCTTGAGAACATTTTAAAAATTCGAGGTGTTTCTGTCAGTGTACTAAATGCCGATTCTTTGTGTTGACCTAGCGTACGCGTTCAGCCGCTTTCGTGTGCGTGTGATATTTTTCGCAGTAGCAGAATTATCAGTCAAACACGCGTGTTTGGATTTTTATTGCGTTGTTATTAAATGAGCGCCACTGGTCTAAACTCC
Source organism: Bactrocera latifrons (assembly GCF_001853355.1). Classification (NCBI taxonomy): domain Eukaryota; kingdom Metazoa; phylum Arthropoda; class Insecta; order Diptera; family Tephritidae; genus Bactrocera; species Bactrocera latifrons. The sequence continues at coordinate 830,374 of NW_017534486.1, forward strand.
AAATGGAAACAGTACAGTCAACTCCAACCTGGCTCAAAGATTGGTGAACAGTGATGATTTATATACTCTGGAAGGCTAATTCCCTACGCAGGTGGAGAACCACTTTTTGTATTAATTGCAAATACTCTTGTTTTATATACATTAGCTTAATCGGTTTCTCTTAATCTGTTCTTCATATATGTATCTACGCATTAGGATTCTTTTTTTACGCCTATCGGATTATGAAAGATAGAAGTCCATTCAGTACCTGAATAACAAGAGGCCCTTCAGTTTTTGAGATATCAAACTGACACTTTGCATATGCCCTTTTCTTACTGCTGCTTGTCGAAACTGCCGATATCGCATCACTATAACATAAAGCTGACATACAAACTTTACAATCGGAATATAGTGCTTGTATGGAAACCACCTTCATGAAATTCGATACAGATTATTATCTTTGGCATCGCTAGAGTCTCCGAATATATTGTTCAAATCGGATCACTAAACCATACAGCTGCCATACCAAATGAGAATTAAATATGTTTCCGAATTTAACTTCAGAATTGATTCAAGTGTTTACCTATTATTTCTGAAAATGTTCTCTATAAAATCTAATTCCACTTTCCCATCGAGTTATGAGCCTAGACATTTCAAATAATATTGATCTTAAGGCTATTTCTAAGTTGAAAGATTCTAGAAGAACTTTTTTCTCTCTCTCTCTCTCAAAATTCTATATTATTCCACATAGACAGCACTGTTGACCCAAAGAATAGAAAAATATATTTCACAATTTCGACTAATCCTCTTATATACCATAATCTGATATGATATCTTTTTATAGAGTGTTGTGTAAACTTAAAAAAATTACACTTGAGAAAAGCGAAATAAATGACGCAGTGTGATAAATAATAATTTGCTCATCAAAAAATAGCGAATAAAGGAAAATGAGTGGAAACTGCGCTATCACTATTTAAAAACACTCAAGAAAGTCTCATTTAAATCGCATGCTCATTTGACGACATACTGAGTGATTTATATGAACGAACAAACGAAACAGAATCCCTTCGAAATGAGCATCGTACCAAACAAAAAGCTCGCTCAACCACTTCAATTATAAGAAGCACAATCTCTTTGGGTTTTTGTCACGGCTAAAGCACACATGCACATAAACACACCCACACATGCGCGTACACATAGATGATTAAAATATAACTGCAAGGGAAGTGACGACAAGCTAAACTTTCGCCTGAGTTGCTACAAGGCACACCCACACACACACATATAGAAGTGGCAGAAGTACGTGACGTGCTTAAAGAAGCTCCACGCCTAAGGGAAAGTGTTGTGAAATGAAAAATATACTGAAAATAAAAAATAATCAAAATGAATTTTATGCATCTACTGCCGGGATACACCCTGTGCTCGCTTCGTAAATGTTCGTAACCGATTCAGTGAACACAGCTGGTGGTATCTCAGTGGTGGTTGCATGTGTGTCAACGGCGATCGGCGGCAATGAATTATTAAAATATCTGCTTTTGTACACATACATATTCATACGCATTTATATCAAGGGCAGCAGCAACAACAACAACAGCACTACTCGCATAGCACATGCATAAATACTTTTTGTATATGTACGTGTGCATCTTGCTGAGGTTTGCTGCACCTGCAGGTGAGTACCCGCCACGCATTTTCGCTTATCATTTTCGTATAAAGTAATTTTATTTTTATTACACATAATTATTTTATATATTATAAGTATAAACACATTGACATAATTTTCGAATATTCGTATATCATAAGCTGCAGAAATTTTTGTTTTTGTTTTTGTCTAAATTTTAAGTATGTATTTTTCTTAGTACAACTACAATTAAATAGTTTTATGAGAAGAAAAAAAATATTTAAGGAATATTAAGAAATAAAATTATTAATTAGTTTAATGACACAAAAATAAAAATATTTGAAAATAGTTACAAAAAAATTCACTGGATCGACCACTAC